>NC_134355.1:666711621-667011621 GCF_048569485.1 Anomaloglossus baeobatrachus | reverse complement strand
CGCCGAGCAGAACGACTAGCAAAGGGTCTCTGCTTCTACTGCGGTGATGGTTCCCACCTGCTACGCTCTTGTCCCGAGAAGCCGGGAAACTCCAAAGCCTAGGCTTGGTAGGAGAGGCTACCCTAGGTGCTGGGACACTCTCAGACTCTGTTACCTGGACTATTCAAGTCACTACAGAAGAGACCCGGTTCACGGCAGAGGCGTATCTTGATTCGGGAGCAGCAGGCAACTTCATCCAGCAGGCCACGGTGGATAAGTACCAGGTGCCGGTCCTCCCACTAGAGAAACCGCTGGTGATCGCCTCTGTGGATGGGAGACCCCTCTCTGACACCGTCTCACTGATCACCAAGCCTGTGGAAGTACGGATCGGTGCTCTGCACACCGAGAAGATCACCTTCTACGTCCTCCCGCGTATGTCTCATCAGATCCTGCTGGGACTCCCATGGTTACGGACACACGAACCGTCGGTCAGCTGGAGTACAGGTGAAATCACCCGATGGGGCTCCTCGTGCCACGAGAGATGTCTGAAAACCATCCAGCCCGTTCGACGCTCTCCGGTTCCAGAGTCTCTACCAGGACTGCCTTCTGCCTACTGGTCCTTCTTGGATGTTTTCGATAAAAAGGAGTCAGAGGTGCTACCGCCTCATCGTCCCTACGACTGCGCCATCGATTTACTGCCAGGAACCACGCCTCCTAGAGGAAGAATATACCCCTTGTCCCCTGCGGAAACACGAGCTATGTCTGCCTATATTACCGAGAGCCTGGCAAAGGGGTTCATTCGGAGGTCCTCATCCCCTGCCGGAGCAGGGTTTTTCTTCGTCAAGAAAAAGGAAGGTGATCTGCGCCCTTGCATCGACTACCGGGGTTTAAACCAGATCATCGTAAAGAACAAATACCCTCTGCCGCTTATCCCCGAACTATTCGATCGGCTCCGAGGAGCTCGTGTATTCACCAAGTTGGACCTCCGTGGGGCTTATAACCTGGTTCGCATTCGCTCTGGAGACGAATGGAAAACCGCATTCAACACTCGAGATGGGCACTACGAGTATTGTGTCATGCCCTTTGGTCTGTGTAATGCTCCGGCAGTCTTCCAAGAACTGGTGAACGACGTGTTCAGGGACCTCCTCTATGTCTGTGTCGTGGTATATCTTGATGACATCCTGGTCTTCTCTCTGGATCTACAGACCCACAGAGAAAACGTGCAGCTAGTTCTCCAGAGGCTTAGAGAAAACTGTCTGTACGCCAAGTACGAGAAATGCATCTTTGAGAAGTCGTCTCTTCCCTTCCTGGGTTATGTAATCTCGGACACTGGCCTGCAGATGGATCCTGAGAAAGTGTCTGCCATCATCAACTGGCCTCCTCCTTCCGGACTGAAGGCTATCCAACGCTTTCTCGGCTTTGCGAACTATTATCGGCAATTCATCCCGCATTTCTCTGCCTTGACTGCGCCTCTCTCTGCCTTGACTAAGAAAGGAGCTAATCCTAAGGACTGGCCCCCGGCGGCCGATGCCGCGTTCTGCTCCTTGAAACAGGCGTTTGCTTCTTCCCCGGTTCTCCATCGCCCTGAATTGAACCGACAGTTCACCTTGGAGGTGGATGCCTCTTCCTCAGGAGCCGGGGCAGTGTTGATGCAGAACTCCCCCTCCGGCAACATGGTCACTTGTGGATTCTTCTCCAAGAGCTTCTCGGCACCCGAACGCAACTACACCATCGGGGATCGGGAGCTACTGGCCGTGAAGCTTGCCTTGGAGGAATGGCGCTACCTCTTGGAGGGAGCAGTATACCCTGTAATCATATACACGGACCACAAGAATCTGGAGTACCTGCGGTCAGCCCAAAGACTGAACCCATGACAAGCCCGCTGGTCCTTGTTTTTTGCTCGATTTGATTTCCAACTCCATTTTCGGCCTGCGGACAAGAACGTGCGGGCAGACGCTTTGTCCAGGTCCTTCGTGCCCGTGGAGTTGGAGGAGGAGACGTTCCAGCCCATCATCAACCCCAGCAAAATCATTCCGGTGAATCCTGTCGCTTTAACTCAGATACCCCCTGGGAAAACCTATGTCTCAGATACTGACAGACAGAGAGTCCTGCACTGGGGCCATGCCTCGAAGATTGCCGGCCATGCTGGTCAGAAGAAGACTTGGAGTACGATTGTCCGTCACTACTGGTGGCCGTCCCTCCGTAAAGACGTCACATCCTTCGTCTCAGCCTGTCCGTCCTGTGCCCGGAATAAGACACCCAAGCACCTACCATATGGACGTCTCCTGCCTCTGCCCATTCCTTCTGTTCCGTGGCAACATATCGCAATGGACTTCTTTACGGACTTACCCTTATCCTCCGGACACACAGTCATATGGGTTGTGGTGGACCGTTTCTCAAAAATGGCTCACTTCATTCCCATGGCCGGGCTGCCCTCTGCCCAGGAGCTAGCTGACTCCTTCATCCAACATATATTCCGATTGCATGGCTTTCCCGCACACATTGTGTCCGACAGAGGAACTCAGTTTACCTCGCGCTTCTGGAGGGCCCTCTGCAAACATCTGGGAGTATCTCTCGACTTTTCTTCGGCCTACCATCCTCAGTCGAATGGGCAAGTGGAGCGGGTCAATCAAATCCTGACCTCCTTCCTGCGCCACTACGTTAATGCCCATCACGATGACTGGTCCACGCTTCTTCCTTGGGCTGAGTTCTCCCACAACCATCACATCAGCGAGTCCACCTCCAGCTCTCCATTCCGAGTCGTTTACGGACTTCAGCCTTCTGTTCCATTGCCAGTATCCTCGGCTTCCGATGTCCCCGCAGCAGATGCTCTGGTCCAGGACTTCTCAGCCATATGGAGCTCTGTCAAGACCTCCCTTGAGCGTGCTTCTTTGCGGATGAAGAGACATGCGGACAAAAGGCGCCTGGATCCCCCGTGTTTCTCCCCTGGTGATCTGGTCTGGCTTGCATCCAAGTATGTCCGATTGAAGTTGCCATCGTACAAGTTGGGTCCTCGTTACATCGGGCCGTTTAAAGTCATCAGCAAGATCAATGCAGTCTCCTACAAGCTGCAGCTCCTGGCCACGATGCGGATACCCAACTCTTTCCATGTCTCCTTGCTCAAGCCTGTTGTCCTTGGTCCCTTCTCCGCTGATGCCGGTACTGCTCCTCCTCCCATCGCTGACGATGACATCTATGCGGTAAGGGATATCGTGGCCATGAAGACCGTACAAGGTCGGCAGTATTTCCTGGTGGACTGGGCGGGGTATGGTCCCGAGGATAGGTCCTGGGAGCCCCGGGAGAATGTTAGCACTCCTCTGATTCGTGCCTTCCTGTCCCGCTTGCGGGGAGGGGGGCGTGGGGGAGGGGGTACTGTCACGCTCCCCGGCTCCCCTGCTAGACTCCCCGGCTCCCCTGCCATGCTCCCCGGCCCCTCTGCCTTGCTTACCGGCTCCCTTGCCACGCTTCCCCGCTCTCAGGTCGCGCTCCGCCACTCCCATGCCAGGCTTCCCGGTCCCCCGCTCCACAGCCTTCCTGCTCCATCGCCTGCGGTCCCCAGGCAGCCCGGTCCCCGCTCCCGGCGCCCGTCGGCAACTCTGCCTCAGCCCGGCTCTCCTGCTTCCTACTCACCGCTCCCTCCTCTGGCTTCTGGCACCTGGGCCTCGCGCATGCGCATTAGGGCGCGCGCACGGTCATTGACCCTCTCTTAAAGGGCCAGCACCTAGAAACAGGAAATTGCATAGACAGGTACAGGGTATATTAAGAATCACTTTCCTGGTGGGCGGGGCCTGTTCTACGTGTTTAGCAAGCTAGTGTTCAGGTCCCCTATTGCTTTGCCTTGTGCTTTGCCTGCATTAACCCTGTCCTGTCTCGTAGAGCCTCCTGCCACGCCAGCCGCTCCGAACCACGCTCATTCCCGTACCCTGACGGTGACTTCGGCGGATGTTCCACCATCTCTGCAGCTCCGCCAGTCTCCAGTCCCTGGCTCCGTTTGGTGACCCGTTCCATCGCTCAGCAAGTTCCGGATCCCGCCTGACCTTACCACCTGGCCTCGGACTCTGAGCCTCGTCACCCGGACCACCGTCCAGAACTCCGTCCACCTTTCCTGCTCCCCTACGGACTGTCCAGCTACCAATAGTGCTTCGGCTGCCGTGCACCCAGACCCTCTGGCGGGGTGACCTGCCTGGCTGCCTCCTCAAGAGAAACCGGTGTACGGTCCAGAGGTGCCACCACCCGGACGTTACACTATCGCTAGCGATGTCGCAGTGTGTAAAGTACCCTTTAGGCCTCAGTTCGACTTGCGCATAGCTTCCAATGCAAGAGCATCAGAACCAATATGCTAAGAAAACTCTGCTGTGAGCGTCAGCCAAGGGTCATGCGACTGTCATGTGATCTTGTGATCCTATCACAGCTGCGGAGAAGAGGGAGGGAGCACTTTCTCCCCATCTCCTCCACTGCCTGTCTCCGCCTACATCACACTGCGGTCAGATGACAGGCGAGTGCAGTGCAATATTTCACACTCTCCCATAGACTTGTATGGAGGTGTGTTTGAGCATGAATAGATTAATTATAGATGGACACCACCTCGTAGTTTTGCACTAGTGTGAGTGCATTCCGATGTTTTATCGGATTGCACTCGTCCGTGCAAAATGCAAGTGGAACTGAGCTCTTACTATGTACATGCATACACGTAAAATATATCTTTGTACCGTGTTAGCCAGTAGAGATAAAAAAATTGTTTAAAAGAACTGAGAGTCCTCAGTGGTTGATACTCTGCAATCGCTAGCGATGTTGCAGCGTGTAAAGCACCCTGTATCAACCACTGAGGACTCTCAGTTCTTTTAAACAATTTTTTTATGTACATGCATTTCATTTTCAGCTATTCATTTGAATAGACACTTTTCTGCTGTAGTGGCCACTGAAGGGGGAATATGCTGCTGTATGCTGCTTCACCTCGTGATCTGATCATTATGTATTTTTCCTGCCAAGCTCACATAGATCACCTGATTCTCAGAAAGTTAATAAACACATTGAAATATCAAAGTTACAATGTCTATTTTGCATAAGATATAATCTAAAGCAATGTTCACACTGAGTTTTTCGAAGCTTTCAAAAATTATGACTTTTACAAGCAGAGACAGCCTCAAAAAGTAAGCTTTCTTGGGAAATTTTTGAAGGAGTTTTTCTTTCACTAAAGATTTGAAGAGATTTTGGAACTGTTTTTTTTTTCCTGAGGAGGCTTTTATGCCATCTCTTTGATTTGACAGTACCTAGTTTGATGAGGTGGATCTGCTTCAAAAAAATACCATGCAATTTCTTTTTTTCCACTATGTGACATGCCCATTGGGGCCGTGGGGCACTCGTTATCGTGCCGTTTCTGTCGGGAAGTGTTCATGGTGTTCTGTGACCCCGGCGGTGTTGTTAAGAATGGGGGAAGTTATTATTTACAGGGTAGAGATAAAGTTCGTTGCGCCACCCATGGTGTGCGGCCAGATATGGGCCACAACTGCTATTCCGTTTCCCAGGCGTCGATGGAGACGATGCAGCAGAGGTGGTGGAGCTCTCCATGGGTAGAGCTTAGCCCCAGGGCAGGGAGGTTGGGTTATGTTGTGAGAGTCTATGGTGTTAAGATGTAATGGCGGGGTGCAGGACCGGAGACGTGGTGAATAACTTGGCAACACAGGGATGCAATCACAAGTTATCTACTCACAGTTGTCCTCTCCAGGTTTACATGACCGGTCAGATGCAGCCCTTGGAGTGCTGAGTCCTGCTGTGATGGGCTCAAGCCGATCCATGGATAGTTCAGAGGCACAACCCGGTACACCTTTCTATGTTCCTTCCCTGGTCATCTTCCTGTGCTGGCCTATCCCACCTGCCCCGCGTCTATCCACACAGTGCCTTGAGTCGGTGTCCACGGACCCAGTCAGGTGGCTTGTTTGCCACCTATTCCTTGGCTCTTGGTGGTCACCTTTTCAACGGATTACGTGTGGTGTTGGCTTTGGTATTTGAAGTATCCTCAGCCTCCGGTTTACAAGCTGAGCCTGGTTTTTCTCCACTAGTCTAAAGGGTGCTTTACACGCTGCGACATCGCTAACGAGATGTCGTTGGGGTCACGGAATTCGTGACGCACATCCGGCCTCGTTAGCGTAGCGTGTGACAGCTACGAACGACCGTTAACGATCAAAATTACTTACCTTAATGTTGATCGTTGACACGTCGTTCAAATCCCAATTATCATTGCTGTTGCAGGACGCAGGTTGTTCCTCGTTCCTGAGGCAGCACACATCGCTATGTGTCACACCGCAGGAACGAGCAACATCACCGTACCTGCGGCTGCCGGCAATGAGGATGAAGGAGGTGGGCGGGATGGTCGGCCCGCTCATCTCCGCCCCTCCACTTCTATTGGGCGGCCACTTAGTGACGCCACTGTGACGCCAAAAGAACCGCCCCCTTAGAAAGGAGGCAGTTTGCCGGCCACAGCGACGTCACGAGGCAGGTAAGTACGTGTGACAGGGACAATCGATGTTGTGCGCCACGAGCAGCGATTTGCCCATGACGCACAACCGACGGGGGAAGGTGCTTTCACCAGCGACATCGCTAGCAATCGCTAGCGATGTTGCAGCGTGTAAAGCACCCTTAAGGACTGGATCACCATTGCAGCCAAGTCCCTCCACACCGGTATGCCGGCTGTGGATGCGAGCCCACGGGTGGACTTCTCACTTTCTGTGGCTCTAAAGCGGTCTTTACACGCTGCGACATCGCTCAAGCAATCTCGTTGGGGTCACAGAATTTGTGACGCACATCCGGTCGCTTTAGCGATGTCTTTGCGTGTGACACCTATGAGCGATTTTGAATTGTTGCAAAAACGGTCAAAATCGCTCATCGGTGACATGCCCCCCTATTCTTGAATATCGCTGCTGCTCGGTGTACGAGGTAGTTCGTCGCTCCTGCGGCAGCACACATCGCTGTGTGTGACGCCGCTGGAACGAGGAACCTCACCTTACCTGCGGCCGCCTACAATGTGGAAGGAAGGAGGTGGGCGGGATGTTACGTCCCGCTCATCTCCGCCCCTCCACTTCTATTGGACAGCGGTTCAGTGATGCAGCTGTAACATTGCTGTAACGCTTAATGAACCACCCCCTTAGAAAGGAGGCGGTTCGCTGGTCACAGCGACGTAGCTGCACAGGTAAGTGCAAGTGACGCTGCCGTAGCGCTAATGTTCGCTACGGCAGCGATCACACGATATCGCATGTACGACGGGGGCGGGTGCTTTCGCGCTCGACATTGCTAGCAATTGCTAGCGATGTCGTAGCGTGTAAAGCGGCCTTCAGACTCCTTCTTTCTCAATCCTAGGATGAGCTGCTCCAGCTCCGAACCTCAGATCCTCTCTCTTCCATGTCCACTTTCTGACTGACTAACGTTCTACAGTCTGCTCCCACTAACTAAACCCCACCTCCAGACTAGTTTCGGGACTGTGCTTTCAGTGAAGATTCAACTTGCCTTAACCACGGCCTAGTGAAGGGTCACTAAATAAAGTGTCTTTCTGTGTGTCTGGGCAACGACTTACCCGGGAATGGGATACCACACCTCAGGCTGAGGTGCAGTACCTCTGTGGCGACTGGACTCTCAGGGGCGCCACATATGCACTTTTCAAAAAGAAGAAAAAAGCTAAAACAATTCTGTACATGAACTGCAAAGTGCAAATTAAATAGATTGAAGTATTACGAAAGTTTGTGAAGAAGTTTTTTGAGGAGGATTTTTGAGAACATATATTTAAATCTCCTAGCAAAACTCAGTGTGGGCAGAGCACAGATATAATCTCTACATTGACATCTTATCTTCTTATGAGTAAAGTTCAGGGATGTTTTTTCAAAATGATCGACCTATGAGATCTGTGGTTCAAATATGTATGTGTTGCAAGCAATAGTAAAATGCCCCACTGTATATTATATATATATTTTTTATCTCCCTGTAACCTGGGCATAAATTCTTTGGATTATCCTTATAAAGAGAATCTGTCGACAGGTTTTTGCTATCTAATCTTAGAGCAGGATGATCTAGGGGCAGAGATTCTGATTCAAGTGCTGTATCACTAAAGGCCCCGTCACACTAAGCAACATCGCTAGCAACATCGCTAGCAACATCGCTGCTAACGAACAACTTTTGTGACGTTGCTAGTGATGTTGCTGTGTGTGACATCCAGCAACAACCTGGCCCCTGCTGTGAGGTCGTTGGTTGTTGCTGAATGTCCTGGGCCATTTTTTAGTTGTTGCTGTCCCGCTGTGCAGCACAGATCGCTGTGTGTGACAGCGAGACAGCAACAACTAAATGTGCAGGCAGCAGGAGCCGGCTTCTGCGGAGGCTGGTAACCACAGTAAACATCGGGTAACCAAGAAGCCCTGTCCTTGGTTATCCGATATTTACCTTTGTTACCAGCCTCCGCCGCTCTCACTGTCAGTGCCGGCTCCTGCTCTGTGCACATGTAGCTGCAGGACACATCGGGTTAATTAACCCGATGTGTGCTGTAGCTAGGAGAGCAGGGAACCAGCGCTAAGCGGTGTGCGCTGCTCCCTGCTCTGTGCACATTTAGCTGCAGCACACATCGGGTAATTAACCCGATGTGTGCTGTAACTAGGAGAGCAGGGAGCCAGCGCTCAGTGTGCGCTGCTCCCTGCTCTCTGCACGTGTAGCTGCGTGCACTGGTAACCAAGGTAAATATCGGGTTGGTTACCCGATATTTACCTTAGTTACCAAGCGCAGCATCTTCCACGCGGCGCTGGGGGCTGGTCACTGGTGAGCTCACCAGCAACTCGTGTAGCGACGCTCCAGCGATCCCTGCCAGGTCAGGTTGCTGGTGGGATCGCTGGAGCGTCGCAGTGTGACATCTCACCAGCAACCTCCTAGCAACTTACCAGCGATCCCTATCATTGTTGGGATCGCTGGTAAGTTGCTTAGTGTGACTGGACCTTTAGTTTACTGAGTACAGCTTTTGTGATACAATCAGAGTTTAATCTGTGATAGATAAAGCAGAGCTCAGAAAGCTGACTTTGCCCACATCACTAATTGGTAGCTTAGTAAGCTGCTAATCAGTGATGGGGGCATGGTTGGACCAGGATGCACATGTGCAGCTAATCTGGCAGTGATAAACTCCTGCTGATTAAACACTGATTGTACTGAAACAACAGCACACAGCCTAGTAAGTGACAGTGGATTCTCTTTAACTTTTAACTTCTAAGTATAGACAATGAGCACAAAAAAAATCACATGTGAATATTTAGAAATAATCTTTTAGATAAAAACACTTTTTTATATATACACTGGAGATCAAAATTAGAGAACAACACACAATTTCCTAAATATTGCGGTCATTGTGTCGCCCTATGTGATTATATCCTACCTAACATGAAGAAACTCGCAGCATTTTAAGCTTATTTCATAAATTAAATTTTTTCAACAGCACATAGTAAAAATGTACATGAGATAAATGTAAAGGACACAGATCAAAATTAGAGAACACTTTCAGATACCTGCAAGTTATTGGTGTTATTCTGACATCTGGCACTAATTTCCTTAATTATCTGACAAACCATATGTAACTTGCAGCCTAACTTTCCAGTTTGCACTAACTTTACAAAAATGGTGCGCCGTTCCAAAGTGATTGAAACACTCCAGCAGCAGGTTGTCCAGATGAAGGCCAAAGGGGTGACCCTATCAAAAATAGCAAGAGAAGATGGTTTATCCAAGTCTGTGATTTCAAAAATATTGCATCTTTACAACATGACAAACTCTTTCAAGTCCCTCAAGAAGGCTGGTCACCCTCGAAAGACAAATGCAAGAGAGGACAGGATAATGAGGAGAATCTCCATGGGTAATTGTTTCAACACCGCAGCTGGAATTGCTCGGCAGTTCAGAACTGAATAGCGTAAGGATCTGTGTCGTCATACAGTGTCACGACGTGTAAGAGCATTTGGACTGAAAGCCCACTCTGCAGTGACCAAACCTCTCAATAGTATAAAGAATCAAAAGACCTCTGGTGAGGAGCATGTTGTGTGGAAAGAGGAGAAGTGTCCACAGATCATTTTAGTGATAAAAGCAAGTTTAATTTATTTGGGTCTGATGGGAAACATTATGTTTTTGACAAACTGGGAAAAGACTGAACTCATACAGCTACATGGCAGAGTGAAGGTAAGTGTGTATCAGAACCTTCTTCAACAACATGTGGTTATTTACTTGCGTTCATCACTCAATCATCCAGCATTTTTCTTGCAGGACAATGCCCCCTGTCACACAGCAAAAGGGGGAAAGCAGCTCCTTGAAATAGAAAACATTGACACAATGAAATGGCCACTGACCAGAGTCCTGATCTAAACCCAATAGAAAACCTCTGGAAAATGCTTGGTGACAAAGTTATGGCCAAGAAATCCTCAACAGTCAAAGAACTGTGAAAACGAGGAAGGATACACAAAGACATGATTATAGCATCTTAAGGCACTGTCACACACACAGATAAATATTTGGCAGATCTGTGGTTGTAGTGAAATCATGGACATATTGTTCCATTTGTACACAGCCACAAACCTGGCACCGATTGTCCACAATTTCACTGCAAACACAGATCTGCCACAGATCTGCCACAGATCTGCCACAGATCTGCCACAGATCTGCCACAGATCTGCCACAGATCTGCCACAGATCTGCCACAGATCTGCCACAGATCTGCCACAGATCTGCCACAGATTTATCTCTGTGTGTGACAGGGCCTTTAATATTCGCTATAGGCTATTCCCAATACATTATCAATAACCCCAAGAGAAAAAAGGAGAATAATTAGCCCATGAAATATATTTAATATATATAATAAGTCAATAGAAATCCTCTTTGTGAAAATAGAAAAAACCTTTATTAATTACATGGTTTTAAAATATGACAATATGCCAAAGAGGAAATATATAGGAGACAAAATAAAAATAGGTACATATACATGTGAATCAAGAAGAGTTTCAGAGAACACCATCCACCAGTGAATTCAGGAAAAGAGCAGAGCCCAATTGCACATACAAAAAATCCAGTGGATATCAAATATTATGAGGTCCTATAGATACAGATCAATCATAAATAGTGTAACGCCTGCCTGGAGTCACAGGCTGTAATGGACAGGCTATGTGGTAAAACTCTATTTTGCGCTCTTTGTATCTTTTTAGTTTCATTTGCAACCTGTGTCATACACAGCTCATTAGGGGCCAGACCACTACCAGCCTGACTATCACCAGCATGATCAGTTACATGTCCTCAAAGTACCCGACTAAGTGAACTGAACACCTGGGTCAAAAATCAGTGTCTGTGGGTGACACCACTGCCTTGTCCCCTGTGCTTCGTTTTTGTCAATTCCCTGTTCAGGACTCAGGCATGGCTACCTCCCGCTCAGCACCTGTTTTTGCACATTCATAATCACAAGTGTGCTGCCCCGTGCTCAGCTGCAACCGAGCCGCTTGGATCCGGGCTCGCTGGTGGGTGGCTCGAGCGTCTCCGGACCCGGGGGCCCATGTAGTCACTCCAATCTAAAAGGGGGGTAGGCGGTCTTGGGACATAGATGTACAGCTGGAGCCGTGTTTTGAGTTTGTGACGCCACCCACGGGATGTGGTGAAGGTGGACACCACCGCTGCAGTTACGGGGCACCCGGGAGAGATGGTATGCAGCAAGTTGTTAACCCCTCCGTGGGCAGGGATGGTGGCCCCGGGACCCATTGGGGTGTTTGGCGGTGCAGGGTGATGGGCGGCCGGAGGGTACTAGTGTACTCACTATTCGAATGAAAGTCTCGAGTCTCTGGTAAACCAAGATGATGGTGGTCGGTGCCCGCAGCCGGCTGCAGTCGGGATCCCCCACCCGGTTGCTGGTCTCTGCCTTTCTCCCGCACCTGTTTGAACTGTTGGGCTGCCTGCGTTTGCAGCGTCAGGAGTCCACTCCCCGGCTTGTGGATGTTGGGAGAACCCGTTTGCTCGCAGACGCTGGTCCGTGGGATCTCTGAGCCTTGGCGGTGGCTTTCTATCCCCCTCGTTGGGCTGTTGTCTTCTATGAGGGACTTTGGGTGGGAAAGGACATAAAGTCCAGATCTCAATCAGTTAATTAACTCAGTCCAGTAGTTTTTAGACCTCGTTTCAGGGTCTGAGTACCCCCTCTTGTGCTCCGTTTCCCGAGTCGGTTCCCCGGGTCGGCACCGGCGGGCCACTACCCTGTCCCGGTCCACCACGGTTCCACCGAGCCGTCTTCCTGGCTCCTGCAGGCAGAGGCCTCCATATGCCTCCTAGCCAGAGGTACCAGGGCTCCAACCCTGGCACCTGTCAGTCTGTCACAGGCCTGTCACACGGGCCTGTCCTCCTCTGTACTTCACTTCCAAAACTCATCTCACTCAACTTCCAGACTAAACTGCACTGTGTTTCCTGCCTCAGGCTCTCTGAACTCCTCGGTGGGTGTGCCAACTGCATGGCTCCGCCTCCTGGTGTGTCCATCCAGCCCTGAGGGAGGTGACTAGCGTTTAATGTGGTTGGCTGGTGTTACCTAGTTAGGGCCCCACATTACACCAGTCCCTATCTGTGACTATTTGGTTAGTCCAGGGCGTCACACAAGCATCATCAGCAACCATGTCTGGTTCCTTGTCCCAGTGCAGCATTCAGCTGTCCTCACAGTAGGCAGCCACCCACCCACTGGCCCAAACACTAAACACTTTCATTTTAGGCTTTGCCATTGTAGGAGTCCCACTCGTTTTAAAATTGTCCAAAAATTTATTCTGAAGCCCTCCTCTACATGTCTTCCAGGGTGTATTGCAATCCTTCCTTTAAATAAACATGGTGAAATTCAGTGAGAGATGCATCAGAAATTAAGGCTATGTTCACACGTATTTTTACTGCGTTTTGTTGCAGTATTTTTTCATCAGTCTTATGCAAGTTAAAGTTTTCTATTTAAAGTACCAGCAAAACTTGGGAGATTTCATAAATTTATTCTGAAGCCCTCCTCTACATGTCTTTCATGGTGTATTGCAATCCCTCCTTTAAAGAAACATGGTGAAATACAGTGAGAGATGGATCAGCAATTAAGACTATGTTCACACGTATATTTTTGCTGTGTATTATTTTCCTTACTGAAATCCTGACAACTGCTGCATTTTTTAAAGAAGCAGCATGTCAATTCTTTCAACATTTTTGCAGCAATTTTGAAGCATTTTTTTCTATATTGAAAGCAATGACAAAAAAGGAAAAACACAGCAAAACCGCAAAGTGCGAACATAACCTAAAAGGTGGAAGAGGTGGGGTTTTTTTCACTTGTTTAATTTGTCTAATTTACATTTTATTACAGAAGGATCAATGTTACCCAACATTTTTTCCTGTAAAATCCACTTTAGCCTTGGTTCGTATGTTTTATTGTTACCCCGTAAAAGTGGCGTAATACTCTGACAACATTATTCCCAGCAACGATCTGGGAGTCAGAGATGTGTCCAGGAGTGTTCCCTATGCTGTTCCCAATAAGCGCTGTTTCCATCCATGTCAGCAATTTTCCTGCCCCAACCCCCAGACTTTCCAGGGGGGTCTGCTGGAAATATACTTACTCATCACAAGTAACGACCCATACAAGACTATGACCAGATAATTTAAAATGACACGATTGATTTTGTCTCCATTAACCCCTTAACAACTGGCCGATTTTATGGTTTATTTTATGGGGGTTTTTTGCCATTATTCCGAGAGATGTAACTTTTTTATTTTTCAGTCAATATGGTCCTGTCATGGCTCGTTTTTTGTGGAACGAGCTGTAAATTTAAATTAAACCATGTGTTTTACCATATAGTGTACTAGAAAACGGCAAAAAAATTCCAAATGCGGAAAAATTGCAAAAAAGTGTGATTGCACTTTTGTTTTTGAGATATTTAATTCACTGTGTTAACAATATGGTAAAACTGATGTATCCGTATGATGACCCAGGTCGATGCGAGTTTGTAGACATCAAACATGAAAAGGTTTACTTTTATCTAAGGGGTTAAAAAAATCCGAAGTTTGTCAGAAAAAAGTGGCATTTTCCGCGACCCGTTGCGTTCTCATTTTACAGGATCTATGTGTCTTGTCTCCACCGGAGGCCGCCCCTGCAACTTCTAATCCGATCACTAGACGATGCCGTGTTCCTGCTGTGGATACTTCTGCTGATGGGAGAGAAGTCGATGCCTATGTCTCTGGGGGGCGCAGGCTCCGCTTATCCACTAAGCTGGGTTTCCCAGGGACCTGCAGTAATGGCTGACTGCAGGTGGCATGTGTTTTCCATCTGTAGTACCATCATCCAGTCACAGCCAATAGGAAGACACCACACCCTTCTAATTTCCCCTCCTGTCTGCTGACCTCTGCCAGAAATAGTTCTATATTCCTGGTTCCTGACCTGTTCTGTATTTTTTTAGTTTTGTTTATTTTTCCCCAAAAAATTTTAAACTTTTTTTTTTTAATTTTACAAGTCCCCCTATGGGTCCATAAAGATCAGCATTCTGATTGCTCATTCTTTTCTCCCTATCAGAGCAGTACCACTCAGACCGGGAGAAAAGCTCCTGTAACAGCCAATGCTCAGCTGTTGTTTTACAAGACCTTAGTCATGTGAGCACAGGAGTCATCACATGACCCTGTGATACCATGACAACCGCCGAATCCATGTGATCACGTCACGTGACTTCTGGTGGCGGCCGGGCAGTACGGATGTTCGGCAATCACAATTATAATGACGTTGTCACTTATTGACAGCGCCATTTATGGGGTTATAAGTAACGGGCGGAATGCGATTCTGCTCATTCCTGGCAGACACACATGTCAGCTGCAGAAATCAGCTGAGATGTGCGCCCATCTTTTCCAGCTGCCGGCAGCAGAAGAATAACACTATGACCGCTACGACGTAATTTTACAGCCTGCGGTTGTTAAGGGGTTAAATCCATAAAAATGTAATAAAAATGTATCTTTGAGGCTGTGTTCAAACCGTCCAAATAAATCATATGTTATTTTATTAAGACTCCTCTGTGTTTCTAAAGACCCTTCTAAGGCTACTTTCACACATCAGGTGTTTGCCATTAGGCATGATCTGGCGAAAAAACTGATGCGACGAATCCGACGAAAAAATTGATCCATCGCATCAGTTTTTTCCATGCGTTACTTCCGTTTTATGAGGGATTCATTGTGATGCTGAGAATGCTCAGTTCAAAAAAACGGATCCGTCGTTGGATTCCATCATATGCCGGATGACGATGAATCTGGCTCCCATAGGCTTCCATTAGACAAAATGCCGGCCGGCGTCGGCGTGGTCTGTTTTTTTTGCCGGAGACAAAAAACGTTGCATGCTGTGTCCTTTCCGGCAGCCAGACGAAGAAATTTTGCCGGATTCGGTGATGCCGCATGCAACTCAATCCGGCGCTAATATAAGTCAATGGGGAATAAAACGGATCTGGCGCCGGATCCGTTTTATCCGCATTTCTCCAGATTGTGTTTTGGTGCTTTTTTTAGGCTATGGGGAGCCTGAAAAAAAACACATGTAAAATAAGATGTTGCTTTTTTAAGTGCAGAATCGAAGCTTCCATTTGAGCATTTGCAGGTCTTCTCTAGCCTTCAGATCTGTCATGCAACCCCACGTCCTTCACCATTTCAATCCTTGGAAGTTGACCTTAGAATAAGGGCTGCCACTAACCGTGCAGTTTTTTGCTTTGGAGTTCCTGCTTTGTTTGAATACCCCACTCCGCCCCTGTGAAAAATGCCTCAATAGGTTGCGATGAGATATGCTCATAGATTTAGGTCAAGCACAGGAGGATTATGCGGCTAAAAGGTTTTGCTGCATATTACAAAACACAGACAGTACTACAATTTTGCCACTAGGTGGCAGTATAACACTAAAAATACAAATACATATTAGAAAAGCACATAAGCATAGTTTACATGTTACAAGGACAATACAGTGGAACCTTGGATTACGAGCATCATTGCTTCTGGGAGTTACTCTTATATCAAAGCGGATTTTACCATAGGAAATAATTGAGATGCAGATAATTCGTTCCACAACCCAAAAATATTTACTTTAGTTATACAAACTTATTACAGTCATATAAAATAAGATACTGTATTCATATAAAATTATTACGGTCACTAATACAAATACTGCACAGTAAAAACGTATAACGCAAATTAAACTGCACTTTAGCTTACAATAGAATTGTTGGTGTATGCGAGGTACAGTATAAGCAATGTGCTCTACTGGTTATCAATAAGAAAGTACAATACTGTATTCACAAATGCAAATTGATAGAAATGCTATATAGTATATACTGTACTGTGCAATGGTATACTGTATGCAGTACATATGTACAGAAAGTTACCTCCAGAGCGTGTCAGAGCGCGGTGAAAGGACAGAACTGGAAGTGTACATGGTGAATATTTGCTCTTATTGCAAAGCATTGCTCTTAAACCAAGTTACAAATTTGTAAAAAGCTTTGCTTTTCTTGCAAAATGCCTCAAAAAAAGTTACTCTTAATCCAAGGTTCCACTGTACATATTATAAAGGCACATAAATATAGTTTACATGTTGCAAGGACAATATAAAGATTGAAGATGACTACTAAATGCCTGAAATATGGTGCACAGCTTCTCTGGAAATAGAGGAGTCCACTGAATGAGCTCATTAGCATTTTCAATATTTAATGACTAACATTTCTGGAAACAGAATAAAGGGGGCTTTACACGCTGCGACATCGCTAATGTGGAGTCGTTGGGCTCACGGAATTTGTGACGCACATCCGGCCGCATTAGCGATGTTGCTGCGTGTGACACTGATGAGCGATTTTGCATCGTTGCAAAAACGTGCAAAAATCGCTCATCGGTGACATGGGGGTCCATTGTCGATTATCGTTACTGCAGCAGTAACGATGTAGTTCGTCGCTCCTGCGGCAGCACACATCGCTATGTGTGACGCCGCAGGAACGAGGAACCTCTCCTTACCTGCCTCCCGGCCGCTATGAGGAAGGAAGGAGGTGGGCGGGATGTTACGTCCCGCTCATCTCCGCCCCTCCGCTTCTATTGGGCGGCCTCTCAGTTACGTCGCTGTGACGCCGCACGGACCGCCCCCTTAGAAAGAAGGCGGTTCGCCGGTCACAGCGACGTCGCCGGGCAGGTAAGTATGTGTGATGGGTCTGCGCGATGTTGTGCGGCACGGGCAGCGATTTGCCCGTGTCGCACAACAGATGGGGGCGGGTACCCATGCTAGCGATATCGGGACCGATATCGCAGCGTGTAAAGTAGCCTTAAGAGTGTACCCTGACCAGTGAAATGCAATAATGCTTCGGCGGTATGCTGACATGGGGTGAAGAAAAGAAGAGCCCCCTGAATCCTCATGGGATGTCTTAGTGGTGAGGACCTCAGTATTTCGTGTCTTGAATCACTGGATGATGTGTACATCCATCCGCTGCTTTATAAAATGTTATAGAATGTTAAGTAGCTGGCTGCTTATATTGTGTGATATTTATCATATATCAATTGATTGCAAATCTAAAAAAAATCAAGTTCAAAAAAATTACATTTTATTTTTAAAAAGATTTGGGGGAATTACAGCAAAATAGTGGCCAGTAAGTGGCTGAGAAGGGCATAAAAAACCTTTCATACTCGCGTCCCCCCGCTCTTCTCCTACCATTGCTGGTCCTCCAATTGTCTCCACTGTCTTCCCTCTTTTCTGCCTAGAAAGAAGACAGAATATCGGATGTGAAGAGATTAGCATAAAAGAATACCCATTTTCCCAACCAAATTCGAGCAAATTAGACAAATTTATATTCGGGCAAATGTGTTCTTCGAGAGTGACATGACTCATATAAAGCTGGTGCCAAACAAACAGTAATTGCACTGTAACTCATAATTATATCTTGCATATATGCTTTACAGTGGCCATCCATTAAAGGGAAACAATCACCAGGATTTTGGTATATAACCTAAAGCCAGTGCTATACTCGCGCTATCAGGCTGATTATATATACAGTGGAACCTCACTTAACGAGTAACCCAGTTAGCGAGTATTTCGCTTAACAAGCAAAGCTTTCCCTAAATTTGTAGCTCAATTTATGAGCAAACTTTGCTGAACGAGCAAAATACTCGCCACACACACTTACGTTCCGTACTTTCACCGAACTTTAACCCGCTCGTGCAGTCTGCACAAACGCACACAAGCACACACGAGCGCACACGCACAAACACACACACATATTATGCTCACCTTACCTTCTGTTCCATCACCGGCCTCATGGTTCTTGTAGTTCGCCGGTACAGGACGTGTATCAGGAAACCATCGCGACGAGGGAGGAACTTCCGCTGCCAGCCGCAAATCAAAGGCAGCACGCTGACCAATCAGAGGCAAGTGGCTCCTGCCTTTAATGTCAGCGCTCTGGCAGTGGAAGTTTCTCCCTCGTCGTGATGATTACCTGATACACATCCTGTACCGACGAACTACAAGAACCAGGAGGCCGGCGATGGAACGGAAGGTAAGGTGAGCATATTATGTGTGTGTGCCAGGGTGCTTGTGTGTGTTTGTACTTGTTTGTACGTGTGTGGAATGACACAATAGGGGACCAGGATGGGAAATTTAACAAGCTGTGGAACAAATTGTCTGCATTGCATTTCCTATGGGATATCTTGCTTTGCTGAACGAGTAACTTAGATAACAAGCACACTCCCAGAACGGACTGTTTTCGTTAACCAAGGTTCCACTGTACCTGTAGTGCACAGCTCGGATGTTTAGGTTTTGAAATCCAAGAAAGTAAAGTTTATAAAATCAGGCAGCTGCTTGAGTGACAGCAACTGAGCACCAGATAATATCTGGGGGGTATTCATAATTATCCCCTCCCCTTGTTAGAAGGTATGTAGAGAATCAGCCTGATAGTGGCTGTATAGCACCGGCTTTAGATTAAATACAAAAATCCTGGTGTTTGGTTCCCTTTAACATTGTTTTGTGTTGACCACGCTGTGGAAATATCACAACAAGACAAAGATCTGAAATGGGCAACTACTTTAAAAGGGTTGTTTTAGCATATATTTTTAGGTATGTGCCCTGCTCCTTGGCCTTCCAGCTTCCTTCTTGCCATTGGGTGGATGTTATGTAGCACCCCTGTGGTACCAGGTGCCACAAAATGTACCCCAGAATATATGTGCCAGTCAACAAACCAGCACCCTCAGGCCACACACATAACCACAATTCCAAACTGGGAGACTGCCTAGCAACAGATAAAAGGGATGGGCACTGACTGGTAGTCGCCACCCAATCTGTAGGGAGAGACCCAGCAAGGGGAGGGGCCAGTGGTCAGTTGGGAAGTTAGCGGGAGGAAGTGGTGTGGAGAAAGGAAGAAGGAAGGAGAGAGTTAAGAAGTGGAGGAGTTGTAGTGAATTATTGAAAGCGTAAAGTAAAGAAAGAAAGGTGTAGAAAGACCTGAAGTAACAACGAAATGCTGTGTCAGGAGTGAGGGACTGTGGAGTAAGGAACCAGCACTCCAGGGACCGTAGGTTACCTGTGGAAGTGGAATACTACAGGAACCGCAGGGTGCCTGTGGAAGTATGGGACCTAGGCTCCCAGGACCCATCACGCAGCGGGTTGCAGACTCTAGGAAAGCGGTTCACTTTATGGTCGACTGTTAACTCTGCCAGAAGATCTCCAGGGTCCATCGCCAACCAAAAGAGTCTAAAGCATCAGCGGCAAAGAGGGGACCAAGGATTGACCCCCTTAAATAGTAAGAAGCGCTAAGCCATGGGAGCCCAATACAAACGAGAGTGCATGGAGGACAGCTGCCCCAGATCACAACTGGCACGGAGAACAAAGGGAGCGGTAGCACCTGGAACCAACACCAACAGGTCCAAACACTGAACCCAAGTAAAAATAAGGCAAGTTAAAACTGCAATACTGGTGTGGACTGTGTTCTGTTGTTGTGTCTCTCAGTAATCACACTCTGTGGAGATCTTCAGGCTATTTATTAGGTGGTATTGTCAGCCATAACATCTCTCTCTGCTGCCTGCACTCTGTCTCCAGTACCAGCGAGTTCCCACTTGCTTGTAAACACATACAAGAAGAGAGACCCCTAGAGGCCCCTAGGGGACATACAGCATATACATATTGCTACATCCTTTCTCTTTAAACAAGAATAACAATCAAACTTAATAAACACAAGTTAATCTGACCAAGTAAAAGAGAATTACAATCTATACAGTTAGATATAATCCTTGAGGTGCGCAGGCTTTCTGATCATTCTGCCGTACCTAGTAACATAAGAAGAGTCAATGTCCACCTCTGGTAGTTGTTCTGATTCTGGTAATGTGCCTTCTGATATTGCCTGTCTCTGGTTAACAGTCTCACCCTGATGGTCAGCAGTCACTGTTGGTACTTGGCTTGGACTTGCTGCCTCGTTATCTTGGGTATCAGGATATTGTTCAAAAGGCCATGAATCATCTTGTTCTTGTGTTTTCCTCAAATATTTCCTATTTCTCCTTAGGCTTCTTCCATCTTCTGTTACAATTTCGTAGGACCAAGGTCCTAGTTTCTGGACAACCTTTGCCTTTTGCCAGTGTTTGTCGTATTTGCTGCTTGGCTGCAGCCGTATGTTGTCATTCCTCTGGAGATCTGGCAGATCCTTTGCAGATTTATTGTAATAGAAAGCTTGCCTATCTTGATTTTTCATTAGTTGAGCTTTGATGTTTCCCACCAACTTTGGCTTTAACAGATGACTAGCGGTTGGTATGAGTGTCTTTGTACGTCTACTCATGAGCCTCTGTGCCGGACTGCTGTCTATGCCTTGGGTGGGTGTGTTTCTATGATCCAGTATAAACAGATATACATCAGTACCTGCCTGTTTTGCTTTTTTAAGGAGTCTTTTGGCCGTTTTTACTGCGGACTCTGCTTTGCCATTACTCTGTGGATATCTTGGAGATGACGTCTGGTATTCAAATTCCGATCTCTTGCTGAAAGTTTTAAACTCTTCTGAAGTAAACTTAGCAGCATTTTCAGAGAACACAATATCTGGAATGCCATACCTGGCAAAATGGGCCTTGAGTTTTTTAATCACTGTTCTCGCCCTTGTGTCCTGTAACAAATCAATCTCCCAATAGTTAGATAAATAGTCCACTGTAATCAGGTATTCTTTGTCATTCCATGTGAACACATCTGTTCCAACTTTTGACCAAGGCCTCTGTGGAATTTCATGAGGTTGCAATGTCTCCTTTTGTTGCTTATCACTGCAGGATGCACATATTTCACATTGTGCTATATTGTTTTTAATGTGGTCATTCATTCCTGGCCAATAAAAAGATTCTCTTGCTCGCCGTAGACATCCTTCCCTGTCTAAGTGCGAAGAGTGCAGTGTTTCCAGTATGTCTCTCCTGAGTGCTTCTGGTATAACAGCTCTGTCTCCTTTAAAGATGATTCCTTGCTGCACTGAAAGTTCATCTCTTATGTGGAAGAATGGAGAAACTTCCCTAGGTGCATGCTGCTTGTATTTTGGCCAGCCCTGCAAGATGACAGTCTTTAAGAGCTGGAGTATTTTATCCTTCTCTGTACAAGTCTGTATTTGCTTAAACTTGTCTTTTGACACCGCCAGATAGTCATACATATTGATGGTTTCAATTTCATTCTCCTCATCATTTGTGACAGGTAGGTATGCTCTGCTTAGAGTATCTACAATCAGTAAGTCTCTTCCTGGACAGTAACAGATGTCAAAATCGTATTTCTAAAGTCGTAACAGCATGCGCTGTAGTCTCTTTGGGGCATTTAGTAGTGGTTTCTTTGTAATGCTCTCCAATGGCTTGTGATCAGATTGCACTGTTACTCGTCGACCATAGGTGTACTGGTGAAACTTCTCCATCCCAAATACCACAGCCAGTAACTCCTTCTCAATCTGAGCATATCCCTGCTCTGTTGTTGTTAGGGCTCTGCTTGCAAACATGATTGTCTGTTTGTTCTGCATTAGTGTAACTCCAAGGCCTTTTTCTGAAGCATCACATTGTACCACCACTTCTCGATCTGGGTCGAAATACTTCAGGGTTGCTGCATCTGCAATAGCCTTCTTTACTGACTGGAAAGCAGTTTCCTGGTTTTCTGTCCATTCCCAGAGCACACCTTTGTGGGTTAGCTGTCTCAGTGGCTCACACATATCTGACAGATGCTTGCAAAACCTGGAGAGATAATTTACCATGCGCAGAAATCGTTGTACTCCACACACATCAGTTGGGGTTGGCAAATCTTGAATTGCTCTCACCTTTTCTGGATTCACTTTTACACCATTTGAGGTCAGAAGATGTCCAATATATGCAACTTCTGTCATTTTCAGTTTGAATTTGTCCACGTTCAGCTTTATTTGTTTTGCTCTACATCAGTCCAAAAATTGTATCATCTTCTGATCATGATCCTTGATTGCAGATTCCATATCTTCGCCTTCTCCCCCTATAAGGATATCATCTGCTATTGTTTTTACTCCAGGAAGTCCTTCCAAAGCCTGCATCAATTTCTGCTGGAACATCTCCGGAGCAGGTTTTAGTCCCATGGGCAGTCTCAGCCATTTATAGCGTCCAAATGGTGAAGAAAATGTCAATAAACTTGATTCTTCAGTCAGTTCCACATGCCAGAATCCATTTTTGGATTCTGACGATGTTCTCCCAGATCTATTAAAGGCTAAAATATTTTCTGTATGTGATGTCAAAAATGGATTCTGGCATGTGGAACTGACTGAAGAATCAAGTTTATTGACATTTTCTTCACCATTTGGACGCTATAAATGGCTGAGACTGCCCATGGGACTAAAACCTGCTCCGGAGATGTTCCAGCAGAAATTGATGCAGGCTTTGGAAGGACTTCCTGGAGTAAAAACAATAGCAGATGATATCCTTATAGGGGGAGAAGGCGAAGATATGGAATCTGCAATCAAGGATCATGATCAGAAGATGATACAATTTTTGGACTGATGTAGAGCAAAACAAATAAAGCTGAACGTGGACAAATTCAAACTGAAAATGACAGAAGTTGCATATATTGGACATCTTCTGACCTCAAATGGTGTAAAAGTGAATCCAGAAAAGGTGAGAGCAATTCAAGATTTGCCAACCCCAACTGATGTGTGTGGAGTGCAACGATTTCTGCGCATGGTAAATTATCTCTCCAGGTTTTGCAAGCATCTGTCAGATATGTGTGAGCCACTGAGACAGCTAACCCACAAAGGTGTGCTCTGGGAATGGACAGAAAACCAGGAAACTGCTTTCCAGTCAGTAAAGAAGGCTATTGCAGATGCAGCAACCCTGAAGTGTTTCGACCCAGATCGAGAAGTGGTGGTACAATGTGATGCTTCAGAAAAAGGCCTTGGAGCTACACTAATGCAGAACAAACAGCCAATCATGTTTGCAAGCAGAGCCCTAACAACAACAGAGCAGGGATATGCTCAGATTGAGAAGGAGTTACTGGCTGTGGTATTTGGGATGGAGAAGTTTCACCAGTACACCTATGGTCGACGAGTAACAGTGCAATCTGATCACAAGCCATTGGAGAGCATTACAAAGAAACCACTACTAAATGCCCCAAAGAGACTACAGCGCATGATGGTACGACTTTAGAAATACGATTTTGACATCTGTTACTGTCCAGGAAGAGACTTACTGATTATAGATACTCTAAGCAGAGCATACCTACCTGTCACAAATGATGAGGAGAATGAAATTGAAACCATCAATATGTGTGACTATCTGGCGGTGTCAAAAGACAAGTTTAAGCAAATACAGACTTGTACAGAGAAGGATAAAATACTCCAGCTCTTAAAGACTGTCATCTTGCAGGGCTAGCCAAAATACAAGCAGCATGCACCTAGGGAAGTTTCTACATTCTTCCACATAAGAGATGAACTTTCAGTGCAGCAAGGAATCATCTTTAAAGGAGACAGAGCTGTTATACCAGAAGCACTCAGGAGAGACATACTGGAAACACTGCACTCTTCGCACTTAGACAGGGAAAGATGTCTACGGCGAGCAAGAGAATCTATTTATTGGCCAGGAATGAATGACCACATTAAAAACAATATAGCACAATGTGAAATATGTGCATCCTGCAGTGATAAGCAACAAAAGGAGACATTGCAACCTCATGAAATTCCACAGAGGCCTTGGTCAAAAGTTGGAACAGATGTGTTCACATGGAATGACAAAGAATACCTGATTACAGTGGACTATTTATCTAACTATTGGGAGATTGATTTGTTACAGGACACAAGGGCGAGAACAGTGATTAAAAAACTCAAGGCCCATTTTGCCAGGTATGGCATTCCAGATATTGTGTTCTCTGACAATGCTGCTAAGTTTACTTCAGAAGAGTTTAAAACTTTCAGCAAGAGATCGGAATTTGAATACCAGATGTCATCTCCAAGATATCCACAGAGTAATGGCAAAGCAGAGTCCGCAGTAAAAACGGCCAAAAGACTCCTTAAAAAAGCAAAACAGGCAGGTACTGATGTATATCTGTTTATACTGGATCATAGAAACACACCCACCCAAGGCATAGACAGCAGTCCGGCACAGAGGCTCATGAGTAGACGTACAAAGACACTCATACCAACCGCTAGTCATCTGTTAAAGCCAAAGTTGGTGGGAAACATCAAAGCTCAACTAATGAAAAATCAAGATAGGCAAGCTTTCTATTACAATAAATCTGCAAAGGATCTGCCAGATCTCCAGAGGAATGACAACATACGGCTGCAGCCAAGCAGCAAATACGACAAACACTGGCAAAAGGCAAAGGTTGTCCAGAAACTAGGACCTCGGTCCTACGAAATTGTAACAGAAGATGGAAGAAGCCTAAGGAGAAATAGGAAATATTTGAGGAAAACACAAGAACAAGATGATTCATGGCCTTTTGAACAATATCCTGATACCCAAGATAACGAGGCAGCAAGTCCATGTTTTTACTCCAGGAAGTCCTTCCAAAGCCTGCATCAATTTCTGCTGGAACATCTCCAGAGCAGGTTTTAGTCCCATGGGCAGTCTCAGCCATTTATAGCGTCCAATGGTGAAGAAAATGTCAATAAACTTGATTCTTCAGTCAGTTCCACATGCCAGAATCCATTTTTGACATCACATACAGAAAATATTTTAGCCTTTAATAGATCTGGGAGAACATCGTCCAATGTTGGCATCGGGTAATAATGATTTCTTTTCAGCGCCTTGTTGAGTGGCTTCGGATCAATGCATATTCTTAACTTGCCAGATGGTTTCTGCACTATGACCAAACTGCTGATCCAATCTGTGCTCTTCTGGACTGGTTCTATCATGCCTCTTTTCTGTAAATCTTGTAGCTCTACTTTCAGTGGTTGCATTAAAGCTACAGGCACCCTTCTTGTAGGTAATCTGGTAGGCTGCACGGTTTTATCAATTTCTAGCCTGTATTTACCTTCAAAACATCCATCACCTTCAAATAAATCAGCATACTCTATTTTTATTTTTTGATAGTCCAAATTGCGCTCTGCATTTAGTTTGGGATTTGGTATATCCTGGGAAACCTCAACAGACATAATGTTCTTCGACTGTACTTTTAAGTCCATTGCCTGCACTGCTTTTACTCCCAGTATTGGTACATGGTTCCCACCATGCAGCACGGTAAATTCAGCTCTGTACCTTTTCCTGTTACATGGGTTCCGTATTTTGAGCTTACATGTCCCCATAGGTTCCAGAACACTTTTGTTGTACATCACCAGTACCTTGTCCGTTGGCTCAATGGAAACCTGCTTGTTCAGCAGAGCACTTGGAATTACATTACAGCTTGCTCCACAATCCAGCTGAAATCTAATGGGCTTCTCAGTACCAGCCAGTTCCCACTTGCTTGTGAACACATACAAGAAGAGAGACCCCTATAGGCCCCTAGGGGACATACAGCATATACATATTGCTACAGACTGTTTCCTTATCACCTCTGTACACTCACACAGATGGTTCCCCACTACAATCCCCATCATCCACTGCTGGGGCCTAGCCCTTATTGTGGAGGTACCAAAACACCTGGCCGCATATCGCAAGTGGCATACTCTTTATTTTTATTTCTCCATTTTCTTTTATTTTTACCCCTTTTTATTCGGACTGACCCCAGGGTCACGGAACCAGGCATCGTCCGCGATCATGACTGTCCCCCACTGCGCACCGCGTGCCCGGAACCGAGTACCCCACAGCCCTGGGGCATCATAGCTATAATATTTTTCGGACTATAAGACGCACTTTTTTCCCCCCAAATGTTGGAGGAAAGTGGGGGGTGCGTTTTATAGTCTGAGTGTAGGGCTGCGGGGAATGAAGGTGCTGTGGTGGAGCGGGTCATCGGGGGCATGAGGAGGCTGTAGCAGCCTGCCGTGACCACGTGAGCCCACTCATTTCATATGCATGCCCATCCTCCTACCCATCTCTTAGCGCTGAAGCCGGCGCTGACTGGTGGGCGGGGGGTGCGCGCAGAGTAAACAGCCGGTCCGCATGATCACCCCTGGCAACTACAGCCTGGAGTGATCATGTGCAGCTGTATTCACTGCCCCCCGCAAATCATCATCAGCGAGGGGGAGGCAGTGAATCAGTACACTCACCGACACCGATCCCTGCAGCACCGCAATGTCCTCCTGTCTGCCGGCCGCGGCTGTGTGTGGAGACTAGCGGTGCTCACAGTGATGACATCATCGCTGTGCGCACGTGTCCACATGCAGCCGTGGCCGGCACAGACAGGAGGACATCGCAATGCTGCAGGGATCGTGGCCGACTCCACACAGGTCAGAGGCGCTGCTGCTGACACAGACAGGAGGAGCGATGCTGCGTGGAGCGAAGAAAGGAGAGTATGAACGTTTATTTTTTATGTGTGCCACAGGATGCGGCCATATACCAGGATAGGGGAATATAGCAGGATGACGGCATATACCAAGATGGGGGTATATTTTGAGCAGGATGGGTGTATATAGCAGGATGAGGGTATATAGCAGGGTGGGGGTATATAGCAGGATAGGGGTATATAGCAGGATGATGGCATATAGCAAGATGGGGGTATATAGCAGGGTGGGGGTATATAGCAGGATGGGAGCACATACCAGGATGGGGGTATATAGCAGGATGGGGATATATAGCAGCATGGGAGCGAATACCAGGATGGGGGTATATAGCAGGATGGGGGTATATAGCAGGATGGGGTTATATAGCAGGATGCGGCCATACCCCAAGATGGGGTATATAGCAGGATGCGGCCATGCACCAAGATGGGGTATATAGCAGGATGCGGCCATATGCCAGGAAGGGGTATATAGCAGAATGCGGCCATATGCCAGAATGGGATATATAGCAGAATGGGAGCACATACCAGGATGGCAGTATATAGCAGGATGTGGGCTAAACCAGGATGAGGGACACATATATACAAGGAAGAAGGATCATTACCAGGATGGGGTACCTTAGTAGAGAATTTGGGGACATTACCCCCATAACAGTGTTAGCAGCAGATCCTCACCCCATAACAACATGTCATGACCACAGTTTTTGCTTAAAATTTTATTTTCCTATTTTCCTCCTCTAAAACCAAGGTGCGTCTTATGGTCCGGTGCGTCTTATAGTCCGAAAAATACGGTACCTATGAAGGACTGTTTTGACTAACCTTATGGTCACTCTGCTCTCGCGAATTTTACTCTCTCCCATGCTGCAAGCTTGAATTTAAAGGGATCAAATGGATACGGCAGGCTCCAGAGCAGTAATTGTGAGTTGTATAAAAAAGAGCCTGAAAGAATAAAATTTAAAATCCAATAAGGTTTTTTTTTTATTAAAAGGTAAATTGCATATCTGACTGTTTTTACAAGCTCTATGCAGTTTTACTTTTAACTAATAATGTATCTTTATATTATTTAGAATGCAGCTCGTATCCATATATTTAGATTCTGGATGGCGGCTACCATAACTAGAGGCAGTTTTGAAGCTTACTACTAATGATGAGCGAGCACTGCCATGTTTGGGTGCTCAGTACTCGTAACCAGCAGTAGATGCTCAAATGGGTACGACTCGAGCACCTGAATATAATGGAAGTCAATGGGGAATTCAAGCATTTTTTCTGAAGATTTCCTTGAAAAATGCTTGAGTTCGAAATTGACTTCCATCCATGCATCAACTAACTCATTACAAGTAGAGTTGAGCGAGTACCTAACTATTCGTACTCGCTATACTTATAATGAATACTATTATAACAGCCAAAGAGAGTGGTACAAACCCATGATTCAATAAAAATATTCTTTATTTAATTTCATTAATAAATTATTAAATTCAACAAGGAGTCCAAAATAGGAGACCTATGCCACATACAATAATGTAGCAAGAAACCACATACATATTAATAGGCCAATATGGCCAGATTTAAATAATTATATGCACAGTAATAACAGTAATGGGCAATAATGAACAGTATTCACCCTAATTGGGTCATAGAAAAAAGTTGTTTTGCACCAAAATTGTTATATGTCACGCTCCCCCGGTCCCGGCGCTGTCTGTCACTCACCGCTCCGGTCCCCGATTCTTCTGCCCGCATCTGCCCTCTCACTCTGCCTCCTCTGCTTCCTCCGTGCCTCCTGCCCGCCAGTCCCGGCGTCTCCCTGCGACACAGGACGCTCTGTCTGGTCCCCCTGCATCTCCTGCACCACTTCCTGCTCTGGTCTCCGGCACACGAGCCTTGCGCATGCGCATTAGGGCGCGCACGCTCGTTCACTCACCTATTCTTAAAGGGCCAGCATCCTGGAAACAGAATATGGTCAGGTACAGGGTATATTAGGACTTCCTTTCCATGTGAGTGGTGCCTGATCAACGTGTTCCCATAGCTAGGTGTTCAGGTCCCTTTGTGCCTTGCCTTCGTTTAACCCTGTCTCTTCCACAGAGCCCGCCTGCCACCCTAACCCGATCCTGACGTCTGATTCCCCAGGAAGTCCCCCGGTGACTGTCTGCTGAGGATCCCGCCATCTCCCATCAGCCGGAACCCATCACCGATCCCCGACTTCACCTGGTAAACATCAGCCTGCACGTCTCGTTGGACCCGGACCCCGTCTGCTGTTCCTACCCGGTACCTGTATCCGGTCTTTGTCATCCATCCTGCCTATGGTGCCCGTTGGACTCAGAGACATTCCTGTTCAGATCCTTGAAGGACTCTTATCTTGTACCCCTAGTGTTCCGGCTACCGTGCATCTAGGCCCTCTGGTGGGGTGATTGGACAGTCCCTGTATAGGGGTTAGCTCCGGGTTGCCTCACTGGGGAAGTCCGGTGCACGGTCCCACGAATCTACCCCCAGGACATTACATTATACATTACAAAAGCTGTAATAACAAGAAACCACATACACAGCAATAGGCCAATATGGCCAGATGTAAAAAATTGTGTGCACAGTGGTAACAGTTATGGGCAATGATGAACAATATTCACCCTAATTGGGTCATGGAAAAAAGTTTTTTTGCACCACAATTGTTATACATTACAATAACTTTAATGTCTCTATATTGTATATGATTATGTAATGAAACTGATTCACTCCTTTAAACAATTACTATTGAAGGGGACAAGAGCTGTGACCCGTTACATGGATAACAATAAGCCAGTAACAGCAACTCTGAATAGCTATATGTAGAATTTATGTATGTGCAAAGGCCCTCACCAAGGGTCATGGGCTATAATAGCCATGCAAGGTAACAAGAATTGCCCCTCAATTGATCCAAGTAACAATAGAACCAGTACTAACCTGTAATTGCAGTGGTAACAGCCTCCCAGCAGTCCCAACGAGCGTTTCACCTCTTCATCAGGTGACGTATGTCGGACTGAGTGAATGTGAGGCTATATATATCCCAAATAAAGGGCGTGGAATTAGGCGCGCATGTATTTTTAATTAGTCAGATGTCGGAAGTTTGTCTGACTTCCTCTTAATGGACCGCAATATGCGGTTCACCAAGATCTCTTCACATCACGGCAACCAGTAGTCAGAACGCAGAACACGAATGTCACTATGAATTGAGGTGGGCGTGTAAGTTCGATTTGCCGGATGTCGGAAGTTTGTCTAACTTCCTATGAATGGACCGCAATATGCGGTTTCCCGTAACCACTTCACATCACGGCAACCAATAGTCAGAACTTATACATCACAACGAGCCCCGACCTCCAGAACCACATAGTTAGTCTAACGTTCGTGGTAATATGATGAATACCGTAAGCGTGTATTTATTACCGTCAGTGGAATGCAACATGCGCTTCACAACATTATTTCGAAGGCAACCAGTGATCGGAACTTATGTATCACTTCATGTCCCACCCTTTTATGTCCCATGATGACCCTATGATAAGGTGGGTGCCAGAATCTATCGCAGTTCCCGTCCATGGAACGCAATGTGCATTCCATGCCACCATATCGCAGTGATTAAGGTCAATTACTATACGTCATTACAAGGTTCGTTCACTATGATCACATAGATTTTACAGCACAAAAGCAATTCATGATTAGAATTTTTCTCCCTTTTGGAGGCCAAGATTAGCACGCATCGCGGTAACCAAAACTAAACCTAATTACTATAAATGGTAAATTATTCATAATTTATAGTTAGAGCAACCACATTGTTGTAAAGACTGAACTCAATTTGTATATCTATCTAAAATCCACCTTTGAAGATCTAATAAGATGTACTATTTATATCAATTCAAAGCAACCAATTCAAAATATATTGCATTTAAATGTACAACCATTTCTCAAACTTATCGCTGTGACGGGGTATACGACAGAGCAGTAAGGGATGCCAGGAACAATCCAAAGGGCTTTATTGGAACCACAAAGATAAAGCACCAAACATGAATATAAATCCTTAAAGTCTGCAAGGAATCCACAACAAAACAACAAATCCGGGGGCGCTTCCCGGTATTCCAACGCCAGGGAAAATATGGCAATGGTCCTTATATGAGTTCCTTGTTTCCAACAGGGGGAACAACAAAACACACTCCCACGTGGCCACTGATCTCCAGTCTGTAACAGTCCATACACAGGCACTAGGATCCAGCCTCAGCTATAGATCCTAGTCCTTCTCCAGCCAAGATCCAACTAACTGACCTAACATGGGTCTCATTGTTCTTCTCTCCTGGGATCAGCCCATAAGGTGGGCCGAAGAGTCCAATTCCGCCTGGACATTTGATACATGAATGGACTTTAGATGTCCTGGCTCTGTCTTGTTTACCAAGTTGTGGATTGGAGAAGTCCCATGCTGAGAAGAACAAACAATCCCCCACCAGTAGTACATACAGGACAGACAAGGAGAGACAGACTATTACACCATGAGCACAGGCAGGGGAGGGACACACTGTTACAACCGCTACATTGAGTGTATTTATAATTAATTCATGCTTTATGGTTAAAATGGCGCAGGAACCATCGGGGATCCGAATAACTGCCTCTTCCAAGTTCCGGCCGATGACGTACACAAAAAGGCCCCATACAGCGGCAAAACTGCCGCCAGATGAGACATCATCGTGTCGCCATTGTGGCCGTAATAAAGGAAAAAGCATTCAGTATCCCAGATAGTCCCGCGCACAACCATTCACATGTGTCGCCCTAAAGGATTAATCCAATGTGAGTCATAATTTTCAACCCAACTAAAACAGTGAAGAGCACAATATATTATGTAGCTAACAGCTATGGTGCATAATACTAAAATTACCGCAAAGTGAAATTAATATCTGTAAGATCCAACATCAAGTTAGAAATATCAAGGTGACAAAAAGCAATTAATGAATACCAATATACATCGATTAATAACCAATTACAGTTATAGTGAAAAAAAAGGGAGAATTTGTAGAAAGAAAGAATGGGAATGATTCCAATTTTCTGCCAGCACGAGAAGGCTGTTCCTGAATCAATTTCCACAGTGGCACGTGATTTCGTTAAGTCGTTTTCCAAAATCCGATCGATTAATAAGCAACCCAAGTGAGAGTGTTTATCCAATACCTTATGAAACAACAATACAGTAATTAATAACTGATCAAGGATCACTATTGTATAATTCAGCAATTTTAACCGTGACTCATGCACTCTATTCCAGCCCTTATACCCTTGGAATATACAAATGCCAAGATTACAACAACTTAAAAAATCTCTAAAACTAAACAATTAAAATAAAAACTAATTAAAATACCCCGTTCATTTATAGAAATGAACTGAAAACAAAGTGCTCATTTAGGCCTACTGGTGCGACCGTGCGCAACGCATATATCCACTTACTATCCAGTCTGCCCAAGATGGCACCTGTATCTCCACCTCTGGAATCTATTTGAATTTGATCGATGGCTTTTATTTTAAGGGGGGCTGGATTTGAGTTGTGATACATTTTGTAGTGCCTAGCTAGGGTCTTCAGATGTTCACTCTCCAAGGCAGTTTTAGATTTTTCTATTTCGCGCACGTGCTCACGTACACGAATTTTCAGTTCTCTACTCGTGAGACCTATATAGTATTTACCACAGCCACACTCAGCTTGATAAACAACATTTTTGGAGAAACAGGTTAAGTGTGGTCTAATTTTGTATTCTTTAGGCCCTTTGGTTCCCATGAAGGATTTAGACTTAACCATATTCAGACACCCTTTACACATACCACAGGGATAGAAACCTGGGGACAGTTTGGTTTGTAGTTTATTTCTAGAGCTCTGGTAGTGACTTCGTACTAACAAATCTTTTAAATTTCTAGATCTTTTAGCTGTTAGTAATGGTCAATTAAATAAGCATTTCTTCAAAATTAGATCAACCAACAGTACACGCCAATGTTTTTTAAAAATTGCCAGGAGATCATTCCAGCAATTATTTCACATAGTTACCATGGCCGGCGTCAGCACGCGGCACACCCAGGCAAATTCCAGGGCCCAGGAGAGCTGGGGGGGCCCACTTGGCCTCATTAGTTCTGCTGCCCCTGGGCCGAGTTCCGGGGACCGCAGTCCTCGGCAGGAATCTGCAGCTGCCGTCCCTTTAAGGCGCGCAAACCACAGCGAACAGTCTGGTTTGAACTTCATCTGTTGGCAGAGTTTCCGCGCGGCGTCTTGCTCAGTCCCATAGATGAAGGAGGCGCAGTGCCAGCCAGCGGTAAGCTGACCCGAGCAGTATGTGCTACACCACCCCCTCGATCTGTATGTGCCCTCCCCGCCCCCTGATTTATTGGCCGCTGTGAGCTGTATGGGCTCCTCAACCCCCATCACCACCCCCCCGTATGTATGCCCTGCCTCCACCCCGCAGCCGCGTGTGTGGGCCCCGCAGAGCTGTGTGTGTGTCGCGAGCGGAGGAGGGGATGCTGTGCTCTCCCTCTGCTTGAGTCCGGCTGCCGCTGCTGCTGCGGCCGCTGCCGCTTGGTGGCTCGAGCGATGGGCCGGATCCCGGGGACTCGAGCGGCGCTCCTTGCCCGTGAGTGAAAAGGGGGGTTTGGTTTTGGGGATTTATTGTCCGTGACGCCACCCACGGTTGTGGTGATTGTGTGGAAACCACCGCTGCTCTGTATGGGGATCCCGGGAGCGGTGACAGGGAGCAGCTTTGTTGTTATTTCTCCCCTCCGTGGGTAGGGGGTTGGTTGTCCCGGGGTCCAGTGATGGGGTAGGGGTGGATGGCAGGCCGGTTGCGGGGCCTGGTGAGGTGCAGGGTCACGGGGGCAGCGCTGTGCCTCATGGCACGGTGGTACTCACTCAGTCTGAGACGGTGACACAGTTCTCGGTAAAACACTCGGCTGGAAGGACGGTTCCCACGGACGGCTGCTGTTGCTTTTCCCCGGTAGTTAACGGTGACTGTCTCTTTCCCTGCACCTTGTGTAATGTTGGTAGCGATGGGTTCCCACCGGTTACCCGCTCCCCGACTTGGATATGGGCCGGAGGAGCCCATCTTTGCCCACAGGCGCTGGCCCTGAGAAACTGGTGCCTTGGCGGTGGCGGTGTCTCTTTCATACGGTTGGACTGTTGCCTTCAATCGTGACTTAGTTGTTTGGAGACCCGGAGGTCCCCTTCACTGACGGATTTGGAAAATTCACGGCGACTCCTAGCCTTGCCGGGATCCGAAAGGCCCCTGCCAATGGTGCTGGCTTCTCCTTGTGTACCGGTCCGGTACCGCCGGGCCACCACCCGTCCACGGTCCTTACGGCACCTCCGATCAGCCTCCACTGCAGACGGTCACCGCCGTCTGCTAACCTTGCTGTCTCAGTCCGGGGCACACACCCGGACCAACTTCAGGCTTTCAAACGGTCACTTTTCTCTTTCACTACTTTCCCTCCTTCTACTTCAAACTCCGAACTCTAACTCCTCTCACTTCCTCCTCCAAACTCTAACTCACACTGCCTGTGTTTTCCTGCCTCCAGGACTGTGAACTCCTTGGTGGGCGGAGACCAACCACCTGGCTCCACCCCCTGGTGTGGACATCATCCCCTGGGAAGGCAACAAGGATTTCTGGTCTAGCTTTGATGTGCCTAACCGGGGTGTAGGGTGTGGTGATGTCATTCCTGTGACCCCTGGCTTGCCCAGGGCGTCACATTCCCCTTTAGCAAAAATGCAGACCATCCGCGGGCTGCCCGTCCAACACCGGATTCATTTTTCTGAAAAAAGATAAGAAACAGAGGCACTTTTTTTAAACGTTGCAAACGGTTAATGGTTACGGCTTCCGCTCTCACCCACCCAAGTAACCTGGCCCTGATGCTGCCCTTAAGAAACAGGCAGCACCCCTTGACCCCAGTCCTGCACCAAGTTACCCGAGCGGGATCTGTCCTTTCCAGGGGACACACGTCCATGGGGAGCCCCTGGAACCCCCAGAGGGTAGCCACCGGTTCAGGTGGTGGCTGGGCCCCAGCCTGCTCCACTGCGGGCCCTCCCTCCAATCTGCCTCTCCGGAGGCGGTAACGGTAAGCTGCAACAAAACATATTTAATTACATCCCACAAGTTTGTGGTTGCCCTGTAAGTTCACGGGCTTGTCCGTAAGGAGTCCCTTACGCAACTTTAAACGGTCCCCACGGGGACAACGGTGCCGGCAACCACCGGTCCAATCACGGTTCAATCAGATGACTTCCTCAGTTGATCACTTATCATTTTCTCATAACTTCCAACTTTAAAACTTTCAACACACATGGCTGGTCCCAACGGGGACTGGGGCAACGGTGCTCCGCTGCCATCACTCAGAGTCCTCAGCATCACCTGAGGGAGGGGGTGCGGTGCTCACACCGGCCTCCAGGCTGCCCCTTAACTTTGCATCCAGCGCAAACCACCCCCTCTCCCCACAGTGCCGGGTGTACTGAACCAAGTCGCCCGGCATCAGGTTATGACCGGGGTGCTCTTCTGGCAGGTGAGCATTAACATCCCGCCGGGCTATAAACACTTCGGCCTTCAGGCCCGGTTCATAGATGAATCCATAGCCCCAGCGGACATCAAACCGCCTCACCTGCCCCTCATACAGCGGGCCCCGGACACGGAAGGTCGCTTGTCTCAGGCTCTCCTTCTCCCGTATCGCACGGGCCACCATCTCCGCCTTCCTTCTTTCCCTCTCCTTGATTTCCAGGCCCAACGGTACCGGCTCCCTGTCCCAGTACGGCGCTGCTGCGAGCTCCGGTGCATGGGTCGGGCCCCGCGAGACCTTTTGGACACTGCCCACTACTGGTGATCTGGGCAGCAGGTCCCGCGGTGACTTGGCCTTGGACGCCACCGTACAGCGGCAACCCGGCGCAACCTCAGCCGAGGTGTGGGGAACGGGCACAGGGGCTTTCCTCTGCTGGGCCTTCGGCACGGAGCGGGCTATCGGCTCCAGCTCGGGGAACTTCTCAGGTGACGCCTCCGGTTCAGGCTTCAGGACTTTCCACGGCAGCACCTCCGGGCGGCTACCGGCTCCGGCTGCAGGTCGGCCTGCCGGGGCGGGCATGCTGGGTATCGCTACCGGTTGCGGTGGCAGCGAGCCTAGTGGCGGGGTCACGGCTTTCGGGACGGGTGGCGAGGGAGGCAGCAGGGTAAGAGGGATTAGACCGGGTCCCGCAGCCGCGATGACCAGCCCTTCAAGGGCATCGGGGCGTGGGTCACTCACCCTCCCTTCAGCAGCTTCCTCCTCGCGTCTCCGCACGGTCGCTATGACATTCGCCATGTCGGTCTCCCACTCCTCCATGAGGAGCTGCATCTTGACCTGCAGCCTCTGGTAGAGCTGCGCGGTCCGGATCTCCACCCACGTCGCGGTTCCCGGCGCGGGGGCTACGGTGCTTCGGGACGGCATCCACATGTTGCTGGCGGCCTCTCCCAGGAACAAGATGGCTGCAGAGTCCTGGCATCCCTGCTTTTATAGCCGTGGCTACATGTGACCAGTCGCCATTTCGTCCCCCTTAGCCTCTTTCCGGCTCCTCCTCTCTCGGGGCGCGGTTTTGGCCTTCGCGCCTCCACTACTCGAGAAGACGCTCGAGCGGGAACTTTTCGCGCCAAAGATGGCGGCTTCTGAAATTTTCCAGCCGGACACCTCCGGCGGTAACAAGGCGCACCTCTACCAGACGGCAGAGCGGTAAGATCCTGTTCGTGACACCAAGTTGTCACGGGCGGAGGAGGGGACGCTGCGCTCTCCCACTGCTCGGGTCCAGCTGCTGCTGCGGCCGCTGCTGCTCGGTGGCTCGAGCGATGGGCCGGATCCCGGGGACTCGAGCGGCGCTCCTCGCCCGTGAGTGAAAAGGGGTTTGGTTTTGGGGATTTATCGTCCGTGACGCCACCGACGGTTGTGGTGATTGTGTGGACACCACCGCTGCTCTGTATGGGGATCCCGGGAGCGGTGACAGGGGGCAGCTTTGTTGTTATTTCTCCCCTCCGTGGGTAGGGGGTTGGTTGTCCCAGGGCCCGGTGATAGGGTAACGGTGGATGGCAGGCCGGGTGCGGGGCCTGGTGAGGTGCAGGGTCGCGGGGGCAGCGCTGTGCCTCACGGCACAGTGGAACTCACTCAGCCTGAGACGGTGACACAGTTCTCGGTAAAACACTCGGCTGGAAGGACGGTTCCCACGGACGGCTGCTGTTGCTTTTCCCCGGTAGTTAACGGTGACTGTCTCTTTCCCTGCACCTTGTGTAATGTTGGTAGCGATGGGTTCCCACCGGTTACCCGCTCCCTGACTTGGATATGGGCCGGAGGAGCCCCTCTTTGCCCGCAGGCGCTGGCCCTGAGAAACTGGTGCCTTGGCGGTGGCGGTGTCTCTCTCATACGGTTGGACTGTTGCCTTCAATCGGGACTTAGTTGTTTGGAGACCCGGAGGTCCCCTTCACTGACGAATTTGGCAAATTCACGGCGACTCCTAGCCTTGCCGGGATCCGAAAGGCCCCTGCCAATGGTGCTGGCTTGTCCTTGTGTACCGGTCCGGTACCGCCGGGCCACCACCCGTCCACAGCCCTTACGGCACCCCCTCGATCAGCCTCCACTGCAGACGGTCACCGCCGTCTGCTAACCTTGCTGTCTCAGTCCTGGTTCCCACACCCGGACCAACTTCAGGCTTTCAAACTGTCACTTTTCTCTTTCACTACTTTCCCTCCTTCTATTTCAAACTCCGAACTCTAACTCCTCTCACTTCCTCCTACAAACTCTACCTCACACTGAAAGTGTTTTCCTGCCTCCAGGACTGTGAACTCCTTGGTGGGCGGAGACCAACCGCCTGGCTCCACTCCCTGGTGTGGACATCAGCCCCTGGGGAAGGCAACAAGGATTTCTGGTCTAGCTTTGATGTGCCTAACCGGGGTGTAGGGTCTGGTGATGTCATTCCTGTGACCCCTGGCTTGCCCAGGGCGTCACATGTGTGGGCCTCGCAGATCCTCATGTGTGGGCCCCCCAGACCCCCGTTTGTGGGCCCCCCGAGCTGCGTGTGTGGGCCCACCAGAGCCGCGTGTGTGTCTGTCTGTATGTATGTATGTATACAGCAGAGCAGTGTGTCTGTCTGTATATATGTATGCAGCAGAGCAGTGTGTCTGTATGTATGTATGTATGCATGTAGCAGAGCAGTGCCTGTCTGTCTGTATGTATGTTTGCATGCAGCAGAGCAGTGTGTGTCTGTCTGTATGTATGTATGTATGCATGCAGCAGAGCAGTGTGTCTGTCTGTATGTATGTACAGTATGTATGTATGTATGCAGCAGAGCAGTATGTCTGTCTGTATGTATGTATTGTGAGGTAGCGCGGTCGGCTGCGCAGCAGAAGACACGGGATCCAGGCATTAAGGTTCACAGCACACGGTTTAATGTCCAAACAAAAGTCCACAACAATATACATGTGCCTCTCCAGCAGAGAACTCAGGGAGTTCTGTTCACTCCCTCACACCCGGCACACCTGCCCTTGTTCCTGTTTCCATTTAACCCTTCCTTCAGCCTGTAGGGAAACAGCATTAACCCTAGAGTGGATTTACTTTCTATCATGGAGTGAGCACAACCGGGGCGAGACATACCGGCCGTCATAGATAACCCCGGTCACAGTCTCACATACCCCCCCCCCCTCAGTTCAAGCGTGCGGGGTTGAACTCCTGCCATCAAACACGGGCCGCGGGACAAGGCATCGGCGTTGCCCTGCAACCCACCGGCCCTATGTTCAACCGTAAACCGGAAGTTCTGCAGAGAAAGGAACCACCGGGTAACCCGGGCATTCCGTTCCTTGGCGGACCTCATCCAGACCAGTGGAGAGTGATCCGTCACCAAGCGAAACTGCCGTCCCAGCAGGTAATAGCGTAGGGACTCTAAGGCCCACTTGATCGCCAGGCACTCCTTCTCCACTACGCTATAATTCTGCTCGGGATGGGTGAGCTTCCTACTTAAGAAGGTGACGGGGTGTTCCTCCCCCTGAACCACCTGAGACAGCACTGCCCCCAGGCCGACCTCTGAGGCGTCAGTCTGTACTATGAACTCCTTCCGGAAATCAGGGTGTACAAGAACGGGCTGTCCGCACAGGACCTCCTTCAGGGTCCGGAAGGAGTCCTCGGCCTGCGGAGTCCAGCGCACCATGACGGACTTCTTGCCTTTGAGAAGGTCCATCAAGGGGGCTGATAGTCCCGCAAAATCCTTTACAAACCTCCTGTAGTACCCTACGATACCCAGGAAGGCCCTAACCTGCTTCGTGGTCAGGGGTCTAGGCCACTTCTGGATCGCCTCAACCTTGTTAATTTGGGGCTTAATCACTCCTTGGCCTATCACGTAGCCCAAGTAGCGGGCTTCCGTGAGTCCCAATGCACATTTCTTGGTATTGGCTGTCAATCCGACTGTTCGGAGCGCGTTCACCACCGCTTGTACCTGTTCCAAGTGGGTCTGCCAATCGGAGCTGTAAATAATGATGTCATCAAGGTACGCTGATGCATACGCCTGGTGGGGTTCCAGCCCTAAGTCCATCAACCTCTGGAACGTGGCCGGAGCGCCATGTAACCCAAAAGGCAAGACAAAATAGTGGGAGAGACCCTCCGGCGTAACAAAAGCGGTTTTCTCCTTGGCGGACTCCGTCAGTGGCACCTGCCAGTACCCCTTGGTCAGGTCGAGCGTGGTAAAATATCGCGCCTGTCCCAGCCTATCAATCAGCTCATCCACCCGGGGCATGGGGTAGAGATCGAACTTGGATATTTCGTTCAATCTCCTAAAGTCATTGCAGAACCTTAAGGAGCCATCGGGTTTTGGTATTAGGACAATGGGACTAGCCCATTCACTCCGGGATTTTTCGATGACCCCCAGGCGTAACATTGTCTTTACTTCCTCCGATATGGCTTGTCGTCGAGCCTCCGGTACCCGGTATGACTTCAGGCGTACCTTCAGGTGGGGCTCGGTGACAATATCATGTCGTATCAGACTGGTCCTACCGGGCAGCTCGGAGAAGACATCGGGGTTCTGCTGAACCAACCGTCTGGCCTCTCGCCTCTGAGTCTTGGTGAGGGCTTCTCCAATCCTTACTTCCGGTTCGTCCTCTCCGGAGGTCGCTGGAGCCGGATGTGAACGACCCGAAGAGGAGGGAGGTGGAGAAAAACTAGCCATCAGGCTTTCCCGTTCCTGCCAAGGTTTTAATAGGTTGACATGGTATATTTGTTCAGGTTTCCGCCTACCGGGCTGCAATACTTTATAGTTAACCACCCGACTCTTTCCTTTATCTCGTAGGGGCCTTGCCACTGAGCCAGGAATTTACTCTCCGCCGTGGGGATTAATACCAACACCCGATCCCCGGGTTTAAAGGTCCGCACGGTGGCTTGTCTATTGTAGCGGCCGCTTTGCGCGGCCTGAGCCTCCTGTAAATGCTCCTTCACAATTGGCATGACCGCGCTTATGCGGTTCTGCATACCCAAAATGTGTTCAATCACACTTTTTATGGGGGGTGGGCTCTTGCTCCCATGTTTCCTTTGCCAGGTCCAACAATCCCCGGGGATGTCACCCGTATAACAATTCAAAAGGCGAAAACCCCGTGGATGCCTGTGGCACCTCTCGTATGGCAAACATCAAATAGGGAAGCATCATATCCCAGTCTTTCCCGTCTTTTGAAATCACCCTTTTGAGCATGGTTTTCAGGGTTTTATTGAAACGCTCGACTAAACCGTCCGTTTGAGGATGATACACAGACGTACGCAACTGCTTGATCTGGAGTAGCCGGCATAGCTCTTTGGTCACCTTAGACATGAATGGGGTCCCCTGATCCGTAAGGATCTCCTTGGGCAACCCCACCCGGCAGAACACAGCAAACAACTCCCGAGCTATAAGCTTTGTTGCAGTATGTCTGAGAGGTATCGCCTCGGGATACCGGGTGGCATAGTCAACGATCACTAGGATGTGTTGGTGCCCTCGAGCGAACTTTACGAGGGGGCCCCACCAGATCCATCCCTATCCGTTCAAAAGGGACTTCTATAATGGGTAACGGTACCAACGGACTGCGAAAATGGGTCAGGGGTGCGGTAAGCTGACACTCCGGGCAGGTTTCGCAGAACCGTTTTACCTCCCCAAAGACCCCGGGCCAATAGAACCTTTGCAATATTCGCTCCTGCGTTTTCTTGACCCCTAGGTGACCACTCATCAGGTGTTTATGAGCCAAGTCGAGGACCCGCCGGCGATACGGCTGGGGCACCACCAACTGTTCTACCCCCACGCCCCGTATTTCATCTACCCGGTAGAGTAAATCTTGCTTAAGAGCGAAATGGGGGTACCTTACCTGGGCACCGGGCAGCTGTGCCACCCCGTCAACTACTGTCACCCGACTCCGGGCATGTATTAACGTAGGGTCCTGGAGTTGGGCTGTCCAAAACGTATCCGGGGACGCCTCCAACTCCGGGATGGGCTCGACCATCTCAGCCTCTCCTGCCAATACCTCTAGGGGTGACCTATCAGGTTCACACTCTGTCCCTATCATGGTGACCCCTACGGCAGGCGTCCCGGATTCAGGATTGTAGGGCTCAGGTCCCGGACTGACCAATATCTGAGGGGACTTAGGGGGTCCCCTCCATAAAGTCCAAAAATAGGGCAGATCCCTTCCTAGGATCACGTCATAAGGAAGAGTGTTAAGAAGTCCCACCTCATGTTGCACCTGACCGCAAGGTGCTGTGATGGTGACAATCCCCGTGGGATAGTCTCGGCGGTCCCCATGTATGCAACCCACCCCCACGGTACGTCCTGTGGCCTTTACTTTAGCCCTCAAGGTGGATCGCACAAGGGTCACTAAGCTTCCGGAATCCAACAATCCTGTAACTGGACATCCATTCACCTGTATTTGGCACAAGTGGGGCTCCGTCTCTGGGGAGACCAGGTCAGCGGTACACACCACCTGAGCATACATTGAACCCCGCCGGGTAACCCCACAATCCATGGGCTCCATGGTGAGTGGACACTGGGCTTCCATATGTCCCACCCGCTGGCACCGCCAACATCTAATGGGGACGGAACCCCCCTTGACGGGTTGTCGTTTAGGGTACAGAACCTTCCGGACCTTAGGAATGGCGGCCGCGGCCTCAGACGGGATGGTAGGGGACTCCTGCACCGTTGTCAGCGGTGGGTCCTTGGCCCTAGGCTTGGAGGGGCCGGACCGACGGGCGGTACGCAAAGTCTCAGTGTCCCGTATCAAGTCCTGCGTAGCCACATGCCGCTCTACCAGGGACACTAATTGGTCCAGGGTACTCGGGTCACCCTGTCCTACCCACCGTTGAACGGTGACGGGTAAAGTGCGCACAAAACGATCCACTACTACCCTTTCCACCATTTGCGCCGGGCTCAGAGTGTCAGGCTGCAACCACTTTTTTACAAGATGCAACAAGTCATAGGCCTGGGAGCGTACGGGTTTGGCTTCCTCATAGAACCACTGATTTACCCGCTGCGCCCGTACATAAGTATTCACCCCCAACCGAGCCAGTATTTCGGCTTTCAGGGTCACATAGTCAATGGCGTCCTCGGTACAGAGGTCCAGGTACGCTTTTTGGGGTTCCCCCGTCAGATAGGGCGACAATACCTCAGCCCACTGGGGGGTCGGCAGCTTTTCCCGCTCGGCCACCCGCTCAAACACCGCCAGGAACGCTTCCACATCATCCCCCGGGGTCATCTTTTGCAACGCTTGTCTCACCGCTTTCCGGACGCTGCCGTCGTCACCTGGTCCCGGGGTTGTTGCTGCCGGTCCGGCACGGATCGACTTGGCCAGGAGGACCATCTGTTCTTGGTGCCTCTGTTCCTGCAATTTCAAGGATTGCTGGTGCTGTTGCTGCTGATGATCCAACGTCCGGATCAGGTGTGTATTCATCTGTTGTTGCTGTGCAGTAGCCTGAGCCAGCTGCTTTAGTATGTCCTCCATGGCGTCACCGGGTTTGGGCTGTAGTATAGCCGCTCGAATCCAGGACATGTGCTACTGGGTCACCAGGGATGGAAGCTACACCTCACCGGCTGTCATGCCCGCCGATTCTCCACCATATGTGAGGTAGCGCGGTCGGCTGCGCAGCAGAAGACACGGGATCCAGGCATTAAGGTTCACAGCACACGGTTTAATGTCCAAACAAAAGTCCACAACAATATACATGTGCCTCTCCAGCAGAGAACTCAGGGAGTTCTGTTCACTCCCTCACACCCGGCACACCTGCCCTTGTTCCTGTTTCCATTTAACCCTTCCTTCAGCCTGTAGAGAAACAGCATTAACCCTAGAGTGGATTTACTTTTTATCATGGAGTGAGCACAACCGGGGTGAGACATACCGGCCGTCATATATAACCCCGGTCACAGTCTCACAGTATGTATAGAGAGAGAGGGGAGCCAGCACGATCTGAAAATGGCATGCATCATATAAAAAGTGCAAATTCACAGATTTATTCCAACTGTACTGTAATATAACAGGCAATGCTAATTAAGCACCATTCTTGGATCTGGTCCGCCTTTATCAATGGTTGCTGTCTGGCACTGGGAGGGTCAGTTCTGATATAGTCCTGGGATGTGTAGAGCTTGCTCCACATGCTGGGACCTGGGCTGGTCTCTATCCACAATTGCCTTTTTTGCAACATGGAAGCGGCTATATACAGGTTACAGGTATGTGTGCTCCATTATGGTTCTGCTTTTAACTTTATCTAGGAGGCCGCATGGCACATGAAATACGTAATATAGGTTAGGACCCCCCTATTGAGATTTGCCGTGACGTTGGCAGGGGTGGCTCAAAGAATTGATCAATTATTTGCTAAAAATCTCATTTTTTTTATTATAGTACAGTTGGAATAAATCTGTGAATTTTCACTTTTTATATGATGCGTGCCAATTTCAGATCGTGCTGGCTCCTTTTTCTATGTATGTATGTATGCAGCAAAGCAGTGTCTGTATGTATGTATGTATGTATGCAGCACAGCAGTGTGTCTGTCTGTATGTATGTATATATTCAGCAGAGCAGTGTGTCTGTCTGTATGTATGTATGCAGCAGAGCAGTGTGTCTGTTTGTATATATGTAAGCAGCAGAGCAGTGTGTCTGTCTGTATGTATGCAGCAGAACAGTGTATCTGTATGTATGTATGCAGCAGAGCAGAGTGTGTGTGTGTCTGCATGTATGTATGCAGCAGAGCAGTATGTCTCTGTCTATATAAATCCACCATAGCTGTGTGGGTCTGTCTGTCTATATGTATCCAGCAAAGCTGTGTGTGTCTGTCTGTATGCATGTATGATGTGTATCTATGTATGTCAGTGTATATGACTGTATAGATTTGTCTGTTTATATGTATTTTTGGGAGTTTGTCTTTAAATATGTATATGTACATATACAGTTAGGTCCAGAAATATTTGGACAGTGACACAATTTTCGCGAGTTGGGCTCTGCATGCCACCACATTGGATTTGAAATGAAACCTCTACAACAGAATTGAAGTGCAGATTGTAACGTTTAATTTGAAGGTTTGAACAAAAATATCTGATAGAAATTGTAGGAATTGTACACATTTCTTTACAAACACTCCACATTTTAGGAGGTCAAAAGTAATTGGACAAATAAACCAAACCCAAACAAAATATTTTTATTTTCAATATTTTGTTGCGAATCCTTTGGAGGCAATCACTGCCTTAAGTCTGGAACCCATGGACATCACCAAACGCTGGGTTTCCTCCTTCTTAATGCTTTGCCAGGCCTTTACAGCCGCAGCCTTCAGGTCTTGCTTGTTTGTGGGTCTTTCCGTCTTAAGTCTGGATTTGAGCAAGTGAAATGCATGCTCAATTGGGTTAAGATCTGGTGATTGACTTGGCCATTGCAGAATGTTCCACTTTTTTGCACTCATGAACTCCTGGGTAGCTTTGGCTGTATGGTTGGGGTCATTGTCCATCTGTACTATGAAGCACCGTCCGATCAACTTTGTGGCATTTGGCTGAATCTGGGCTGAAAGTATATCCCGGTACACTTCAGAATTCATCCGGCTACTCTTGTCTGCTGTTATGTCATCAATAAACACAAGTGACCCAGTGCCATTGAAAGCCATGCATGCCCATGCCATCACGTTGCCTCCACCATGTTTTACAGAGGATGTGGTGTGCCTTGGATCATGTGCCGTTCCCTTTCTTCTCCAAACTTTTTTCTTCCCATCATTCTGGTACAGGCTGATCTTTGTCTCATCTGTCCATAGAATATTTTTCCAGAACTGAGCTGGCTTCATGAGGTGTTTTTCAGCAAATTTAACTCTGGCCTGTCTATTTTTGGAATTGATGAATGGTTTGCATCTAGATGTGAACCCTTTGTATTTACTTTCATGGAGTCTTCTCTTTACTGTTGACTTAGAGACAGATACACCTACTTCACTGAGAGTGTTCTGGACTTCAGTTGATGTTGTGAATGGGTTCTTCTTCACCAAAGAAAGTATGTGACGATCATCCACCACTGTTGTCATCCGTGGACGCCCAGGCCTTTTTGAGTTCCCAAGCTCACCAGTCAATTCCTTTTTTCTCAGAATGTACCCGACTGTTGATTTTGCTACTCCAAGCATGTCTGCTATCTCTCTGATGGATTTTTTCTTTTTTTTCAGCCTCAGGATGTTCTGCTTCACCTCAATTGAGAGTTCCTTAGACCGCATGTTGTCTGGTCACAGCAACAACTTCCAAATGCAAAACAACACACCTGTGATCAACCCCAGACCTTTTAACTACTTCATTGATTACAGGTTAACGAGGGAGACGCCTTCAGAGTTAATTGCAGCCCTTAGAGTCCCTTGTCCAATTACTTTTGGTCCCTTGAAAAAGAGGAGGCTATGCATTACAGAGCTATGATTCCTAAACCCTTTCTCCGATTTGGATGTGAAAACTCTCATATTGCAGCTGGGAGTGTGCACTTTCAGCCCATATTATATATATAATTGTATTTCTGAACATGTTTTTGTAAAGAGCTAAAATAACAAAACTTGTGTCACTGTCCAAATATTTCTGGACCTAACTGTGTCTAATGGATGTGACAATTGAAGGGCGGCTTTAGGCTTCTATTCTCAGCGCAGGGGGTGGCCTAATAACCATAGGATTCCCCAGGCTGAGAATACCAGCCACCAGCTTTTGGGTTTTATCATGGCTGGGTATCAAAATTGGTGGGGACTGCATGCCTATTTTTTAAATTACTTATTTAAATAATTTATAAAAAGGCCGCATGCAGTTCTTACTATTTTGATACACAGCCAAGATAGGTGCATGGCTGGTGGTTGCAGCTTGTAGCCGTGGGCTTTATCTGTGCTGGGTATAATACTACTGGGGGACCCTACACCAATTTTTTTTTTTTTTTTTTATACCATGATACTGACCTGCAGGCATTTGCACTGATTTTTCTGCCCAACGGCCATCATGGCCCCTGTGATTGGTTGCAGTCATCTGGCACGCTGACACTCAGGGTGGGGCGAGTCTGACTGCAACCAATCACAGGCGCCGATGGGAGGGGAAAGTTGTTCATATGGATGAGCAGTAATTAGCGGATCAGGAAGTGAATGCACTGCCTGGAAGCAGCGTACAGTTGCTCTGGAGCGGTGTACGGCCATGCCAATGTCTCAGTAAGTACAGCATGCTTGCTCCTATTCCCCCCACCACCATTTTTAATTGCCAGACTTATATAGGGACCGGAATCCGGCCCAGAACCCGATTTTACAAACTAAATCACCGTGATCAGCCAGTCCCGGTTATCTGCGAGTCCGCTCATCACTACTAATGAGCACCTGAGTATAGTAGTGCTCGTTCATCACTATTTACTACATAGAATTTAAAGGGGTTGTCCAAGCATAGGTATTTTTTCACTTATTTACAGGATAGGTCATCCATAGATGATCAGTGGGTCTTCAACAATGATCAGTTGTTATTTGCTTTGCATATCTCCATTCAAAGTGTTGGCGGACATCATGCAAAAGAATTTGACGTGTGTGGAAGGACCACATAACAACTGATGAGTGGGGGTGATCTGCTAGTGTTGACCTATAATTTATATAGATCATAAAATGTACGTATACCTGGACAAACCCTTTAACTCAATAATGGCACAGTGTGCGGTTAGCTCCTGAGAGCCCCAATGCTCCAGTCAAAATGATATAATTTTTCCAATCCCCACTCCCAATTTACAATAATATGAAATACTAGCAAAAATAGATACAAATATATGAAGAGGTAAAAATTACAACCATCAAATAGGTAAGTAAAGATTTGTCTAGTTATAAACTAGATTTGATTTGTAATTTCTTTGTTTTTCTGAAAGCTCCTAAATTACCTTGGATACCTGGAGACTAACACTTGGCGTCTCCAGTCCAGTGCTTATGTCAATAGATATTTGTCTGCCAAGAAGATTTGACTGTGGTTCTCGAAATAAATAATTAAATATGAGCGCTATTTACTCTACTTAAAATATTTCCAGTCTGCACTGATCCATAACTTCAAAACCTAAGCTGTGCTGTCAGGAGGGATAACCTGTCCATGTTCTTTACGTTTCTTGTTATTTACCTGTTCATAATTTCTTAAGTTCATTATTCTTTTTGTACTTTTATTTTTTTATATATTTGTCACACTTGAATTTTCCAGATATTTAATGAAAATTTAGACTTTCTAGTAAAAATTCTTACTCAATGTAGGTAACATTATAAAATCTCTACTCCCTGTAGTAAATGTCAAAGCTCCCTTGGCTCCCTCTTCCATCATTACTTTCAGGATGCAGGTACGGTTGAAAGTGCAATGGTTTTAGGTGGATTGGGGAGGCAGCTCTAGCATTGGGCCCCCAGACTCACGGGCCCTAAAGCAGCTGTGTGGTCTACTGCTATTAACGGTATGCCACCACATAAAACCCTTTATAACTTGGGAGAGTACTTTCATTACTTGTGGATGGAGCCCTACAGAAAATGCTCCATGGGAAAGAGTTCAAATCAGCTCTCTTCCATAAGATGGATAGGAATGTCTAGTGGCACCGAAAGGGAACTATGATATAGGTCAATGTCTGAGTCATAAAAGAGTCTTGAAACATGAATGTGGTTATCATCTAAACCAGACAACCATCTATAGACAGTTTATGGTAAAGGGGTTGTCCACTACTAGGACAACTCCTTCTGATTTCCCTTTTCCCCTAGAAAAATAATTAAACCAAACCTCACCTGCCATATCGGCACCATTCCAGCAGACTTGAAGTGCTGGAGCTCACATAGCATTGTGACATTATGCAGCCGCATGTCCAATCAACGCCAGCTTCCTTTTCCTCGCCTTTGGACCAAACAAACTATCAATAGGAAGTGAGCACTGAAGTCCCCAGCGCTGCTCCTGCTTCCAGCTCTTCAGTGCCGTGAATATTCAGTGAGTATAATGAGCGGCGGTCAGGAGCGGGAGGCAGCAGACAGACATCTGAAATCAGCCTCTCTCTCTCCAGAAGACCAGGTTCGTGGAGGGGTGAGAGGGAGTAATAAAGATGGAGTCCCTAATGTGTCTGTGTATTTATTTCTAATAAAGTATTTTTTCCCTGTGTGGTGCTTTTTTAACCCTTTATTGGAGATTCTTAATAGCTGGGTCAAACTTCGCCTGACATTAAGAATCTCGGGCTTTATACCAGCTGGTAAAACAAAAGCTGGTATTAACTCCTTTTTACCCAGCGACACCAGGGCCGCTGGAAGAGTTGTATAGTAATACTACTGTATGTTTTGAGGATTTCGATAGCGTAGGGCAATGACAGCCAGAGACGAGTTTGTGGTACAAGATGTTTATGATATGTAACCACGGTAGATACACAACGGAAATACACAGTATAACAAACACATGAAAATACCTTTCCGAAACGGAGCGAAGGGGATTCCCGGGGCCACGCACCGGACTCCCCCAGGGAGACCACCAGAGCGAACCCCTATACAGGGACTGTCCGGCAATCAACCCCGGAAGGCCTAAATGCGCCGCAGCCGGGACACAAGGGGCAAGCGGTAAAGTCCAGAAGTGTCCGTACGGGATGAAAGTCCAGAATGGTTATGAACCGGAAGAAACCGGGCAGACGTGCTGACCCAAGACGGCAGACGGAGTCCGGGCACAGTTTGAAGAAACCGGGTATGGTCCAGAGTCGGTCGGTAGATTTTCAGGAGGATCCAAAGGTAATCAAGTAGCAGCAGCAGCAAGGCAGGAGCACACAGCAAGCAGTATACTCAGGCACTGGACTAGGCTTAGAGGCGGCCTTTTAAGCAGCTGGACAGGAAGTAGGGCAACAGAACATAAAACTCCATGTTAACCGAGGGCAAGCTCTTTCAAAAGAGGACTGGAAAACCCGGAAACCTGACATTACTCCCCCCCCCAGAAACGGCCTCAGGACGGGTCAGGGCCCGGCTTGTCCGGGTACCGTCGATGAAACTGAGCGATCTTCCGGGGTGCTCGAATGTTACCCACCGGTTCCCAGGAATTGTCCTCGGGGGCGTACCCCTGCCAACGTACCAGATATTGAAGCCGACGACGATGGAGCCGGGAGTCAATAATGTCCTCAACCACGAACTGCTCCTCGCCGTCGACCATCACAGGCGGAGGAGGAGGCACGACACGACCATGAAACGTATTGGGAGAGACGGATTTGAGGAGAGAAACATGAAAGACCGGGTGTACCTTTAGATGGTGCGGTAACCGCAGCCGACAGGCCACAGGGCTCACGATCCCGGTGATCTTGAACGGACCGATGAATTTTTGTCCCAGCTTCTGCGAAGGGACACCCAATCTCAGGTTCTTGGTGGACAACCATACAGAGTCCCCTACCTTATACATGGGTGCCGGTTTCCGGTGAGCGTCTGCCGACCTCTTGTAACGCTCCTGAGCTGTAGCCACAGTGTCCTTCAGAACCTCCAGATTTTGTCGTAGCTCTGTCAATCTGTCCTCCACCGCAGGCACTGAGACCGCAACCGGTGACCTAGGCAAAATAGTCGGATGGTAACCCAAGTTAGCAAAGAAGGGCGTTACCTTAGTGGAGCTGCTCTGAGTGTTGTTATACGAGAACTCCGCCAACGGAAGCATCTTCAACCAATCGTCCTGCAGATGGCTGACATAACAGCGAAGGTATTGTTCCAGGGTTTGATTGGTCCGTTCGGTTTGCCCATTTGTCTGAGGATGGTATGCAGAAGACAAACAGACATCAATCTGGAGTGCCGTACAAAACCCCTTCCAGAACCTAGACGTGAACTGCACGCCCCGGTCAGAGATGATCTCGTCTGGTACCCCATGCAATCGGAATACGTTCTGGATAACCAGATCCACTGTCTCTGCGGCTGAGGGAAGACCGGCACACGGAATAAAGTGAGCAGCTTTAGTCAACCGATCCACCACCACTAAAATGGTATTGTGACCGTCTGAGATGGGCAACTCCACAATAAAATCCATTGAGATAGACCCCCAAGGGCGAGATGGCACGGGTAACGGTTGGAGGAGTCCTGTAGGAGCCACACGAGGGACCTTGCACCGGGCACAAACCACACATGAGTGGACATAGTCCTTTACATCCTTTAAACAGGTAGGCCACCAGAAAAAACGGTTCAGAAATTCCTGCGTCTTCTGTACCCCCCTATGACCAGCCAACACGGAGTCATGGACCAACTTGAGAACCCGAAGTCTTACGGCCTCCGGGACATAAATGCGTCGCTCTCTCAACCACACACCATTCCGAAGAACAAGAGTTACATCATTCGGGGGGGCAGCAAGAAATACGTCACCATCATAGGCCAGCTTGATGTCCTTCCACAAGTCCTGGTCCTGGATTACTCCAACGAAATTGGCATCCGATAACACGGTCTGAGACGGGGTTCCAGGCACGGAGTCCACGGCGTGGATTCGGGACAAGGCATCGGCTTTCCCATTACGTGAACCTGGACGGTATGTAACGACAAAATTGAACTGGTTAAGGAATAGGCTCCAACGGGCTTGCCGTGGAGACAGGCACCTGGCAGACTTAAGAAATTCCAGATTACGATGATCTGTGAGTACTATCACTTGCTGCGCGGCTCCCTGTAAGTGGTGTCTCCATTCCTTGAAAACAGAAATAATCGCTAACAATTCCTTGTCCGCAATGTCATAGTTCCTTTCTGCAGGGGACAACCGGCGGGAAAAGAAAGCACACGGATGTAAGAGACTCTTGTCCCCAGTCCTTTGAGAAAGGATGGCCCCTAATGCGTAGTCGGAAGCGTCGACTTCCACGATAAAGGGAAGTGCGGGATTCGGATGTACCAATATAGGCGCTGAGGTAAAACAAACCTTGAGACGATGGAAAGCTTCCTGGGCCTGGGCGGACCACACAAACTTCTGTCCTTTCTTGGTTAACAGAGTGATGGGACGAACGATCTCTGAAAAATTACGGATAAAACGTCGGTAAAAGTTGGCAAAACCGACAAAGCGTTGTACCTCTTTGATGGTCCCCGGTTCCGGCCAGTCTAGAATTGCTTGTATCTTGCCAGACTCCATGTTCAGTCCCTGAGGAGAGATGACATAACCTAAGAATTGTATTTGTGAGCAATGGAATTCGCATTTCTCCAGTTTGATGTACAGGTGGTTTTCCCTCAGCCGGGTAAGTACGGTCTTGACGTGTTCCTGGTGTTCCTGCAGGGAATCAGAAAAGATTAGGATATCGTCCAGATAAATCACCATGAATTGGTCCATGATATCCCTAAAAATATCGTTAACTAGATGTTGGAAAGTCGCGGGAGCGTTACAAAGTCCAAAAGGCATCACTAGGTACTCAAAATGTCCATACCGACATCGGAACGCGGTCTTCCACTCGTCTCCGGGACGTATACGGAGTAGATTGTATGCCCCACGGAGATCCAATTTGGTGAATATTTTTGCCTGTTGGACCCTCTCCAATAGCTCAGGAATCAACGGTAACGGATACCGGTTCCGGATAGTTATTTTATTCAGTTCCCGGTAGTCAATACAGGGTCTCAGAGTCCCCTCTTTCTTTTTCACGAAAAAGATGGGTGCCCCTGCTGGTGAGGTAGACGGACGAATAAATCCCTTAGCTAGACTTTCATCAATGTATTCTTTTAGTGCTTCTAGCTCAGGTGCCGCCAACGGGTAGACATGACCAAACGGGATCTCCGCCCCTGGGAGTAAGTCTATGGGGCAATCATACGGTCTATGCGGGGGAAGCCGATCGGCTTTTCTTTTGTCGCATATATCCGCAAAGTCATTATACACCGGGGGTAGAACAGGTACCTGTACAGTGCCCTCCGCATTCGGTGTTACTGGAACCGGAACAGTTGGACTAATGGTCGGAATACTCTGCGGTGGGAAGGATATTTCCTTAGTTTCCCAATCGATGACCGGATTTGTAGACCGTAGCCACGGAATACCTAGAATAATCGGAAAATGAGGAGAAGAAATTAACATGAAAACAAGGGTCTCCTGCTGACCTGGCTTCATGACGCATTCTAGCGGTACGGTTTCCCGATCAACTGGTCCAGAGATTAACGGAGATCCGTCAACCGTCTCCATGGTAACCGGTGAGGATCTTTGCTGAGTCCGGATACCGTGTTTCCTGGCAAAAGAGGAGTCCATGAAATTTCCCCCTGCCCCAGAATCTATCATTGCAGAGGTAGGTATTAGCTGTCCCTCCCACCGGATCTGAATGGGGAGCGAGCAATGGGTATATTTCCCTTCCGAGTCCTTCGGTGAGGTTGACATTACAGTCAAGGGAAATACCGCATCCAAGTGTCCGCTTGCCTCAGAGATATCGGACTCTGCGTCCGTGTTGTCACACTCTGCCATGGCTGCCAATACCTTATTTGGGCGATTCGGACGTTTCGGGCAGTCGATCAAGAAATGGTCCGATTGACCGCAATAGAAACACAAACGCTCACGGAGCCGGTGTTCGCGACGTTCATTGGTCTCTCGCTTTTGCAGAGAGTCCACTTGCATAGGAACGTCCTCGGCCTCCCGTGGCGTCCTGAGAGCGGGTTCTCTGGAAGGAAATGCAAAGTTGTTCACACGGTTTACAGCTGCCCATTTTTCCTGTCTACGTTCCGTCAAGCGGGTATCAATACGCACACAGTGCTGGAGAAACAGTTCAAAATCCCCTGGAGATTCGGAACGGGCTAACTCGTCTTTGATGGTACCGGACAAACCCCTTCTGAAAACAGACAATAATGCATTGTTTCCCCAGTCGGTGTCTACCACTAACCTCTTAAATTCAGTGGCGTATTCAACGACAGAACGCTTTCCCTGACGTAAGGAAAGGAGAGCCGATTCAGCGGTAGCACGGCGATTCGGATCATCAAACATCTGCGCCATTGCGGTCAGAAAGTCCTCCAGGTGATTTAAACGGATGTCCCGGTTCTCTATCATAGGATTAGCCCAAGCCAGTGCTCGTGAGGTTAATAACATAATTATACATAACACTTTGGACCGGTCAGAACGGTAATAATCAGCATGTACATCAAAAAACAGTATACATTGGTTCACAAATCCACGAAACTGACTACGGTCACCATTGAAACGGAATGGGGGTAACCTAGGCATACCGGCAGCTGATACGGACGTAGTGGGGCCGGCTTCCTGAGCCTCCACTCTGACTTGCAAATCCTGTATAGCCGGACCCAGTACCTGGTGATCATGGCCCAGCTGTGTCTCCACATCTCTAAGTTTAGTCTGCACCACCTCCATCTCCTGCTGCAAGGAGTTAATCATAGAAAAGAGCTGATCTACTCGTGTCTCAGTCATTGCCCCAGCGAAATCCTCTTAGTGGCCTGAGTATAAAGTAATACTACTGTATGTTTTGAGGATTTCGATAGCGTAGGGCAATGACAGCCAGAGACGAGTTTGTGGTACAAGATGTTTATGATATGTAACCACGGTAGATACACAACGGAAATACACAGTATAACAAACACATGAAAATACCTTTCCGAAACGGAGCGAAGGGGATTCCCGGGGCCACGCACCGGACTCCCCCAGGGAGACCACCAGAGCGAACCCCTATACAGGGACTGTCCGGCAATCAACCCCGGAAGGCCTAAATGCGCCGCAGCCGGGACACAAGGGGCAAGCGGTAAAGTCCAGAAGTGTCCGTACGGGATGAAAGTCCAGAATGGTTATGAACCGGAAGAAACCGGGCAGACGTGCTGACCCAAGATGGCAGACGGAGTCCGGGCACAGTTTGAAGAAACCGGGTATGGTCCAGAGTCGGTCGGTAGATTTTCAGGAGGATCCAAAGGTAATCAAGTAGCAGCAGCAGCAAGGCAGGAGCACACAGCAAGCAGTATACTCAGGCACTGGACTAGGCTTAGAGGCGGCCTTTTAAGCAGCTGGACAGGAAGTAGGGCAACAGAACATAAAACTCCATGTTAACCGAGGGCAAGCTCTTTCAAAAGAGGACTGGAAAACCCGGAAACCTGACATGTATACAGTGCCAGAAGATGGCGCTTCTATGAAAGTATAATTTTCTAGGGCGGCTGTGGACTTCAATTAACAGTGGGGTGCCCCAGAAATCTTGGGCCACCCTGTGCTGCAGATTCCAATCTCTAGCTGCCTAGTTGTACCTGGCTAGACACAAAAATTGGGCAAAGCCCACTTTTTTTTTAATTATTTTATGAAATAATTAAAAAAAGGGCTTCCCTATATTTTTGGTTACCAGCCGGGTACAAATAAGCAGCTAGGTGTTGGGGGCAGCCCATACCTGCCTGCTTTACCTGGCTAGCATTCAAAAATATGGCAAAGTGCACGTCATTTTTTTTTTTTAGTTTTTGGGCAAAAAAGGGTTTCCCTGGATTTTCATTGCCAGTGAAGGTAACACCAAGCAGTGGGGGTTAGCAGCCAGTAACTGCTTGGGTTACCCTTAGCAATAGAAAATGCAGCGGGAGCCCATGCATTTTTTTTTACCCGTAACCCTAGGGTTAGGGTTATGTGTTTGGGTGTTTTGTTTTTCTTATTTTTTAATGAATTAAAAAAAAAAATCAACATGGACTTTGCCCATCGAGCACCCAAACATTTTACTGCTTAATCATCCCTACTCCTGTCCACACAGCCAGCAGAACAAGTAATCAGATCAGCTGACTCCAGTGCCGGCCAATTACTTGTTCTGTGTCCCCCTGCATCCATCGCAGCGTGTGCGGGCTGTGAGGTCAGCTGAGTTTGGCTGGCACTGGAGTCAGCTGATCTGAACCTAGTTGAACTCCAGCCCGCACACTCTGTGATGGTTGCAGTGGGACACAGAACAAGTAATCAGCCAACACTGGAGTCAGCTGATCTGATTACTTGTTCTGCTGGCTATGAGTTTAGTTCAGCTGAGTTCAGAGCAGCTGACTCTAGTGCCGGCCGAACTCAGCTGACTTCCACAGCCCGGACACGCTGTGATGGATGCAGCGAGACACAGAACAAGTAATCGGCTGACACTGGAGTCAGCTGATTTGAACTCCGCTGAACTCCTGACCACACAGTCTGCACACGGTCACACGTGATCGGCAGCAGGCAGTGACTGCTGTTTACCTGCATCCATTGCAGCATGTGCGGGCTGTGAGATCAGGAGTTCAGCTGACTCCCGATCAGCAGACTCCAGTGCCGGCCAATAAATTCTGTGTCCCGCTGCATTCCTTGGCAGCAGCCATAAAAACTAGAAGGATCAGGTAAAATAACAATTGCGGTTGCATGCGTTGCACATTCAATTCACAGGGTCCGGTCATATGCGGTTTGCAGTTTTTTGCTAACAGGTAAAAAAACGCTGATGTTAAAGCACTTTTAACCGCTCTTTTTCAAACTAAGCCCCTCCCCTTCACTAACTCCCTTCAGCCTGGGAGTACCAGGGAAGCAGCTTACACATTGTGGCCTCCTAGTGGCCGTTTAAACACATTACACCATAACATAAACGTTAAACATTACATTTTATACATAGTAGACACGTAGGTGTGGGGCGGCCAAGCCTTATCCCCCGTTACACATTTTTATCGTAAGTAAGAAAACTTATGTCTGAATAAGTCCTAAAAAATAAAAAAAATTACACAAGAACTCAAATACTAGATTAGTTACATAGAAGGACTGGAATTTCATACAACAGTTTTGAACAGAAATTCATTTGGATTAAAATTCTCTAATTTTTTTGATAAACTCAGTAAGATGTCTGTTGTTTAGGTACGTGTTCTGTTTGTGGTTTTCATGTTGCACAATTTTTTTTCAACGTTTCAAAAAAATTTTACAGCGGAAATCTGCCATATACACTGTGATTAGTCAGCCCCTTAGGGGTACTTTACACGTTACGACATCGTTACCGTTATATCGTCGGGGTCACGTCATTTGTGACGGACATCCGGCGCCGGTAACGACATCGCAACATGTAAATCCTAGTTGCGATGATGAACGAGCGCATCAGCGTAAAAAATCGCCGATCTGTGTAACGCCGTTCATTTTCATAATGTCAGTACGATGTTGTTTGTCGTCCCTGCAGCAGCACACATCGCTGTGTGTGAAGCCGCAGAAACAGCAAACATCTCCTTACCTGCGTCCACTGGCTACGCAGAAGGAAGGAGGTGGGCGGGATGTTATGTCCCGCTCATCTTCGCCCCTCCACTTCTATTGGCCGGCAGCTTAGTGACGTCGCGGTGATGCCGAACGAACCTCCCCCTTGAGGGAGGGATTGTTCGGCAGTCACCGCGACGTCGCAATCAAGGTATGTGCGCGTGAAGCTGCCGTAGCGATAATGTTCACTACGGCAGCTATCACACAATATCGTATGTGCGACGGGGTGGATACTATCGTGCTCGACATCACTAGCAATTGCTAGCGATGTCGCAACGTGTAAAGCCCGCCTTAGAGTTTATGTGACCAGATTTGTGAACAGAAAAGCAGGAATAACACAATGATAGTAACTGTAGTAATTTCAGTAAAAAGTACAAACAAACAAAGCTTTGCCAAAATCCTAATCTCTCCAGTTCCCGAAAAACCTTATGCCTACAAATACGGACACACATTTTTTTTGTCCACAAAAAGGTTATACAATTTTATTTGTTTTTCATGAATGATTTATGGCTAAGCTCATATGTTAACACTTGTGTAACTTTTTTTCTGCCCTTGTAGTAAATCACTCATTGGAGTCAGCGGGTTATTGAGTTTAAGGCTCACTATGATATATAAACCACTTCCTAACAGGATTCTCTTGTTTGACCTTCAACAATAGAAGGTGAACTACGACCACAGGTAAGATGATCTGAATGTCTCATTTATATAATGGAAGAAAATACAAGTTATGATCAGCTTAAAAAAATGTTTTTTTTTTTAGAATGTTTTGGTGAAAAAGTTTCTTTATTCTCAAAACAGTCATCAAAATATAGTCTTCTATTCTTAGCCCATTTAGTTTAAAAAAGAAATTATTTTTTATCAATTGTTTTTTCTTTGTAGATCTATACAACCAATAAATTAAATACATTTCAATAATCATAGGCAGTTGATTATTTTTAACTACTATTATTATACGGTAATTACTTTACTTATTTCACTTTTTATGTTTTTTACTATTTGTGTTTAAGAACGTCAGGTCTTTTACGTTTTGGACTGTATTCTCACTTGTACAGATTGTTGTAAACCTGGAGATATAACTGTTTGGAAAATGTGCTTTGTTATGTTACTGTATGGTTATTATTTTACTGTATGGTTACTATGTTATGTTACTGTATGGTTACTATGTTTTGTTACTGTATGGTTAATTTTTTGTTACTGTATGGTTATTATGTTATGATACTATATGGATATTATGTTATGTTACTATATGGTTTTGTTATGTTCCTGTATGCTTATTATGTTATGCTACTATATGGTTATGTTATGTTCCTATATGGATATTATGTTATGTTACTATATGGCTATGTTATATTACTGTATGGTTATGCTATGCCACTATATGGTTACTATGTTATATTCCTATATGGATATTATGTTATGTTACTTTATGGTTATGTTATGTTCCTATATGGATATTATGTTATGTTACTATATGGCTATATTATGCTACTATATGGTTATTATGTTATGTTCCTACATGGATATTATGTTATGCTACTATATGGCTATGTTATGTTACTGTATGGTTATGCTATGCCACTATATGGTTACTATGTTATATTCCTATATGGATATTATGTTATGTTACTTTATGGTTATGTTATGTTCCTGTATGCTTATTATGTTATGCAACTATATGGTTATGTTATGTTCCTATATGGATATTATGTTATGTTACTATATGGCTATGTTATATTACTGTATGGTTATGCTATGCCACTATATGGTTACTATGTTATATTCCTATATGGATATTATGTTATGTTACTTTATGGTTATGTTATGTTCCTGTATGCTTATTATGTTATGCAACTATATGGTTATGTTATGTTCCTATATGGATATTATGTTATGTTACTATATGGCTATATTATGCTACTATATGGTTATTATGTTATGTTCCTACATGGATATTATGTTATGCTACTATATGGCTATGTTATGTTACTGTATGGTTATGTTATGCTACTATATGGTTATTATGTTATGTTCCTATATGGATATTATGTTATGCTACTATATGGCTATGTTATGTTACTGTATGGTTATGTTATGCTACTATATGGTTATTATGTTATGTTCCTATATGGATATTATGTTATGCTACTATATGGCTATGTTATGTTACTGTATGGTTATGTTATGCTACCATATGGTTATTATGCTATGTTACTATATGGTTATTATGTTATGTTACTGTATGGTTATTATGTTATGCTACTATATGGTTATTATGTTATGTTCCTATATAGATATTATGTTATGCAACTATATGGCTATTTTATGTTACTGTATGGTTATGCTTTGCTACTATATGGATATTATGTTATGCTACTATATGGTTATTATAGAAAAAACAAAAATAGACCAGCTCACCTGTACACAGTGCACGGACAATCACCTTCAAGAATCCAAATAGAAAAAAGTTGTAAGTCCAGCACAGACTTATAACTTTTTTTCTACTTGGGTTATATGGTTATTATGTTATGTCACTGTATGGATATTATGTTGTGATACTATATGTTTATTATGTTATGTTACTGTATGCTTATTGTGTTATGCTGCTACATTGTTATGATTATATGTTCCTATATGGATATTATGTTATGTTACTTTATGGCTATGTTATGTTCCTGTATGGTTATTATGTTATGCTACTATATGGTTATTATGTTATTTAACTGTATGATTATTATGTTATGTTACGGTATGGTTAATATGTTATGCTACTATATGTTTATTATATTATGTTCCTATATGGATATTATATTATGCTACTATATGGTTATGGTTATGTTATGCTACTATATGGTTATTATAGAAAAAACAAAAATAGACCAGCTCACCTGTACACAGTGCACAGACAATCACCTTCAAGAATCCAAGTAGAAAATAGTAGTAAGTCCAGCACAGACTTATAACATTTTTTCTACTTGGGTTATATGGCTATAATGTTATGTCACTGTATGGATATTATGTTGTGATACTATATGTTTATTATGTTATGTCACTGTATGGATATTATGTTATGATGTTATATGTTTATTATGTTATGTTACTGTATGCTTATTGGGTTATGCTACTACATGGTTATTATATTAAGTTCTTATATGGTTATTATGTTATGTTACTTTATGGCTATGTTATGTTTCTGTATGGTTATTATGTTATGCAACTATATGGTTATTATGTTATGTCACTGTATGGATATTATGTTATGATACTATATGTTTATTATGTTATGTTACTGTATGCTTATTTTGTTATGCTATTACATGGTTAGGCGGCTTTCACACTACGTTTTTTTAACATGCGTCCTGAACGTTTTTTTTACGCAAAAACGGATCCAGTGCAAATGCGTTTTCATTTAAATGCATTTGCAATGGACTCGCGTGAACATGCGCTCACTTGCGTTTGCGTGCGTTATAGTGAGGATCCAGCGAGGTGCAGTTTTTTAACTTTTTTCAAAAACGCTACTTGTAGCGTTTTTGAGCTGTGTCCAAATACTTCAAATTGCTGGATCCTGACTATACTGCACGCAAACGCATGTGAACGCTGGCATGCTGATAGACAGGATCCTGCTTGCTCTACTGAGCATGCACAGAAACCAGCCTGGCGGGATCAGTCTCTCTCTCTCCCCCTCCCTCTCTCCCCCTCCCTCTCTGACTCTCTCCCCCTCCCTCTCTCCTCTCTCTCTCCCCCGCCTGAGAGCTGCGGACACTCGTAACCAAGGCAAATATCGGGTAACCAAGCAAAGCGCTTCCCTTAGTTACCCGATGTTTACCTTGGTTACGTGTGCAGACGCTTGTAACCAAGGTAAATATTGGGTATCCAAGCAAGTTACCCGATGTTTACCTTGGTTACGAGCCTCCGCAGCTGTCAGATGCCATCTCCCAGTCTGTCACGTTCAGTTCCCCTCACTCCCGATCACATGACTCCAATGCCCGCCCATAAACTTCAAGTGGCAGGATCCTGCAAAATAACATATGCGTTTACATGCGTTTTTCTTTGTAAAAGCAGGATCCGCTTTTACAGCAAAAAAACGTTCATGACGCATGTTTTAAAAAAAAACGTAGTGTGAAAGCAGCCTTATTATGTTATGTTCTTATATGGTTATTATGTTATTTTACTGTATGATTATTATGTTATGTTACTGTATGGTTAAAATGTTATGCTACTATATGGTTATTATAGATAAAACAAAAATAGACCAGCTCACCTGTACACAGTGCACGGACAATCACCTTCAAGAATCCATATAGAAAAAAGTAGTAAATCCAGCACAGACTTACTACTTTTTTCTACTTGGGTTATATGGCTATTTTGTTATGTCACTGTATGGATATTATGTTATGATACTATATGGTTATTATATTATGTTACTGTATGCTTATTGTGTTATGCTACTACATGGTTATTATGTTATGTTCCTATATAGATATTATGTTATGTTACTTTATGGTTATGTTATGTTCCTATATGGATATTATGTTATGTTACTTTATGGTTATGTTATGTTCCTGTATGGTTATTATGTTATGCTACTATATGGTTATTATGTTATGCTACCATATGGTTATTTTGTTATGCTACTATATGGTTATTATTCTATGCTACTTTATGGTTATTATGCTATGCTACTATATGGTTACTATGTTATGTTACTTTATAGTTATTATGTTAGGTTACATTATGGTTATTATGTAACACTATGGTTATTATTTTATTTTACTAAATACATTAAATATCTAATTTAAAGGTTAGAACCAGAGCTGAAAGAGGGTAATATTGGAGGGGGCGGGGGGAATATTGCAGTCACACCCCGAATTTGGGGACCCAAAACTCCTTTTGCCACATAAGAAAACATCAATATTATAAATGGCCCATGGTGATTGGTATGATACTGATTTTGCTTTGGTGTTCAGGGGCTTCAGCTAATTTTTCTGTCAATAGTAACCTTACCTTTGGTGCATTTTACTTTTTAAATTCTTTAAATAAAAGAGAAAAAGCCTGGAGTTGTTTTCGGACTCCGTAAATAGAAAAATAGGTCAGACAAAGAGGGAAAGAGTTAAACAACACCGCGCTGCCGCCAATGTAGAAGACAGTCGAATCTTGTATAAAAAAAGTGTTTTTATTGCTCTACGCATTTCAGAGATTTATCTCCTTCTTCAAGATTAAAATCACATAATGTGACTTTTGTCCTGAAGAAGGAGATTAATCTCCGAAGTGCACAGACCCCAAAAAAACCCAAACACTTTTTTATACAAGATTCGACTGGATTCTATCTTTGCGGCAGCGCGGTGTTGTTTAACCCTTTCTCTGACTTCTTTTGACTACATATAACGGGTTACTGCAGCAGTCACTACTAGTGATGAGCGAGCATGCTTGTCACTACTCGGTACTCGCACGAGTATCACTGTACTCGGGCTGCTCGGCGGGGACCGAGTAATCTCGCGATACTCGTGCTTTACTCGTGGTCTTCATTTCTGCATGTTGGCGCTCTTTTGAGAGCCAGCCCTCATGCAGGGATTGGCTGGCAGACCACTGCAATGCCACAGCCCTGTTAGTTGTGGAATTGCAGTGATTGGCCGGCCTGCACAGCGTCACCGAGCCTTTATATCGGCCGGCGCGCTGTGCTCTGCTCACAGCTATTCTGACAGTGAGTGTAGGGAGAGTGTCGCTGATTCAGGGAAAGCTTTGCGGCCCTTTATAGCTTTTTCAGTTGCAGGGCTGCAAACAGTGTGACCAAAAGTCCTTCTCAGGACTATTCTAGTTGTATACAGGCAGGCAGGGTATAGCCAGGTCGGAGTACAGTAGCAGAGTCCTTCTCAGGACTATTGTTGCTATATACAGGCAGGGTATAGCCAGGTCTGAATACAGGCTAGTGACCAAAAGAGTCCTTGTCAGGACTATTGTAGCAGTATACAGGCAGGCAGGCAGGCAGGGTAGTGGTGACCGTATACCAGCCTTCATATCTGGGGCTGGTGTACACAGTGTAAAACAGTCCAGATAGTGTCTGACTTGTCTGTACTGTAATTGTCGCTCCCCAAAAAAACCTGTTAGTAGGTTATTATTGCGTCCGTGCTTGGTTTTTAAAACCGCACGTGTGTGCCTGTTGGTGGCAGCGTACAGGTGCACTGGTGTGCGTTTACCAAACTATTATATAACGCACAAGTGTAGTGTATAATACACGTCAGTCAGCAGTGGCTGATAGTGTCAGAGTTCTTAATTTTTGCTCCTAAAACCTGTGTTAGGTTATTATTGCGTCCGTGCTTGGTTTTTAAAACCGCACGTGTGTGCCTGTTGGTGGCAGCGTACAGGTGCACTGGTGTGCGTTTACCAAACTATTATATAACGCACAAGTGTAGTGTATAATACACGTCAGTCAGCAGTGGCTGATAGTGTCAGAGTTCTTAATTTTTGCTCCTAAAACCTGTGTTAGGTTATTATTGCGTCCGTGCTTGGTTTTTAAAACCGCACGTGTGTGCCTGTTGGTGGCAGCGTACAGGTGCACTGGTGTGCGTTTACCAAACTATTATATAACGCACAAGTGTAGTGTATAATACACGTCAGTCAGCAGTGGCTGATAGTGTCAGAGTTCTTAATTTTTGCTCCTAAAACCTGTGTTAGGTTATTATTGCGTCCGTGCTTGGTTTTTAAAACCGCACGTGTGTGCCTGTTGGTGGCAGCGTACAGGTGCACTGGTGTGCAATTTCCAGAAACTTTGATATAACGCACAAGTAGTGAATATACACGTCAGCAGTGCACAGCATTGCAAAATGCGCAAGGGCATTGGCAAGGAACAAGGAAGTGGACGTGATGGTGGTGCAGGCAGAGGCCGAGGTCGTGGGCAAGCTCTAATTTCGCCACAACAAAGGGCCACATCTAGTCGCTCGCACGTCCTGTCCCAAATTCTTGGGGACCGCAGCAGTACACCGCTCTTGAACCAAGACCAGTGTCAACAGGTTGTTAGTTGGATAGCGGATAATGCTTCCAGTCAGATTGGCACCACCACAAACACTCTGTCTTCCACACGGTCAAGTGTCAGTAGCCGTGATACTGCACCGCACATTTCTGAACCTGATCCTCCTTCCTACCACCAGGCTGAGTACACGTCCTCCTCGGACATTAATGATCCCACACTTGGACACTCGGAAGAGCTGTTCACGTTTCCATTCACACATTCTGGCCTCTCGCCAGCTCATATTGAAGTGGGTCATGAGGAGATCGTCTGTACAGATAGCCAAATATTTGAGCAGCCACGTTCTCACGAAGTTGGCAACGTGTCTCAACAAGTGGTGGACGATGATGAGACACAATTGTCAGCAAGTCAGGAGGAGGAGCAGGGTGCGGAAGAGGAAGACGACGTGGTGGATGATCCAGTAACTGACCCAACCTGGCAGGAGGATATGCAGAGCGAGGACAGCAGTGCACAGGGGGAGGGAGGCGTAGCATCACAACAGGCAGTAAGAAGCAGGGTGGTGGTCCCAGGCAGAAGTCAGGCAACCGTTCCCCGTAACAACACGACGACACAAGGTGCCTGTACAAATGTTAGGTCTTCACGAGTCTGGCAGTTTTTTAAGTTGGATCCAGATGATTCAAAAAAGGCCATTTGCAACACCTGCCGTGCCAGCATCAGCAGGGGTACCAAAACTAGCAGCCTGACCACCACCAGCATGATCAGGCACATGTCAGCCAAGCACCCGACTTTGTGGGAAGTACAACAGAGTCGAGGAGCAGTGCTTGCTGATGTCACTGCTACGTCTTCGCTGGTTGTGCATGCGAGCCAATCCTCTGTCCATGCTGCCTGCGAACAAGCCTCCTCCACTCCTGCACCTGCAGTTGCCTACGCAGAAAGAACACCATCATCAAGCACGTCCTTGTCCCAGCGCAGCGTTCAGTTATCCATTCAGCAAACCTTTGAACGCAGGCGCAAATACACTGCCAACACCCCACATGCCACAGTTCTAAATGCTAACATTTCGCGACTGCTTGCGCTGGAAATGTTGCCTTTTAGGCTGGTGGAGACAGAAGCATTCCGTGACCTGATGGCGGCAGCTGTCCCACGTTACTCGGTCCCCAGCCGCCACTATTTCTCCCGGTGTGCCGTCCCCGCGTTGCATAACCACGTGTCACAAAACATCACACGTGCCCTGAACAACGCTGTTTCACCCAAAGTCCACCTAACCACAGACACGTGGACAAGTGCTTGTGGGCAAGGCCGCTACATCTCGTTGACGGCACACTGGGTTAATATTGTGGAAGCTGGGACCCAGTCTGAGCGAGGGACGGAACACGTCCTTCCCACACCAAGGTTTGCAGGCCCTACCTCAGTCAGTGTTTCACCCACACTCTACAGCTCCGGAATGTCATGCTCTTCAGCCTCCTCCTCCTCCTGCGCATCCTCATCCACTGTGCCCTCCACACCAGTCACAAGCTGGAAGCACTGCAGCACTGCCTCGGCGAAGCGGCAACAGGCTGTGCTGAAGCTAATCTGCATAGGTGACAAACCCCACAATGCAGAAGAGCTGTGGACAGCTCTGAAACAGCAGGCAGATCACTGGCTCACACCTCTGAACCTAAAGCCAGGAAAGGTCGTTTGTGACAATGGCCGGAACCTGGTGGCGGCTTTGAGGCGAGGCCAGCTGACACATGTTCCATGCGTGGCCCATGTGCTCAACCTCGTGGTTCAGCGGTTTATAAAGTCATACCCAGAGCTGTCTGATCTGCTGGTAAAAGTTCGCCGCCTGTCTGCACATTTTCGAAAGTCACCTACTGCTTCAGCCGGCCTTGCCGGCTTTCAGCGCCGTTTGCATCTTCCGGCTCACAGACTGGTGTGTGATGTCCCCACGCGTTGGAATTCAACTCTGCACATGTTGGTCAGGATATGTGAGCAGAAGAGGGCAGTTGTTGAGTACCTGCATCACCTAAGCCGTCGGGAAATGGGTCAAACTCCACACATAACACCTGAGGAGTGGAGATGGATGTCAGACCTATGTACCATCCTCCAAAACTTTGAGGACTCCACCAAGATGGTGAGTGGTGATGACGCCATTATTAGCGTCACCATACCGCTACTCTGCCTTCTAAAACGGTCCCTTTTGAAAAACAAACATGATGCATTGCAGGCGGAGCGCGATGAGTTGCAGCAAGAAACAGTAGTGGGTGTGGGTGATAACACACAGCCCAGCCTCGTCTCATCACAACGTGCAGTGGAGGACTATGACGAGGAGGAGGATGAAGACATGGAGCAACTCTCCGGCCAAATTGAGGATATGACATGCACACCAGTCATATCCTCGATTCAGCGTGGCTGGCCAGAGGACAGGGTAGATGAGGAGGAGGAGGAGGAGGAGGAGGAGGAGGACAGCATGTTCAGTCATCTTGTTGGTCAGGCTACTGAAGTCCTGGCTGTTAAGAGTCTGGCGCACATGGCTGACTTTATGGTAAGCTGCCTGTCTCGTGACCCTCGCGTTAAGAACATCTTGGCCGACAATCATTACTGGTTGGTAACACTGTTAGACCCACGCTACAAGGAGAACTTTTTGTCTCTTATTCCCGTGGATGAGAGGTCAACCAAAATGCAGCAGTTTCGGAAGGCCATACTCACGGAAGTAGGCAAAGCATTCCCCTCACAAAACGCTAGCGGCATAGGTCAGGAATCAGTGGACAACCGAGGCGTACAGCCGAGAGAGGCACAAGTCCAATCCGCCAGAGGTAGGGGAACAGTCTTTAAGATGTGGGACAGTTTTCTCAGCCCCTCACGTACCACAGCCCCTGAGGTGCGGGGTAGTGCCACAAGAAATCCTAAGTTTGCCCAGATGCTGAAGGAGTACCTTGCAGATCGAACAACTGTACTCCGACATTCCTCTGTGCCTTACAATTATTGGGTATCCAAGCTGGACACGTGGCATGAATTGGCTCTCTACGCCTTGGAAGTCCTGGCCTGCCCTGCTGCTAGCGTTTTGTCAGAGCGTGTTTTTAGTGCCGCAGGTGGAATCATTACAGATAAACGCACCCGCCTGTCAACTGAAAATGCTGACAGGCTGACTCTGATAAAGATGAACAAGGGTTGGATTGGGCCAGACTTCACCACACCACCAGCAAATGAGAGCGGAATTTAAAGTTTGCCATGTACCTCCACTCACCCATGGGTACACTTCTCGACTTTGGATAATCGCTGGACTGCTCCTCCTTCTCCTCATGCGCCATCATGATGACCGTTACAATAGTTAGGTCTTTGTTTCAGGTATACCCCCAGTGGTAAATTTTTTCGCCCATTCTTTGCAGAATGGACATTACAACGACAGGAGACCCGCTCCTTTGCAATGGGAACAATGTTTTGAGGCCCTCATGCACGTCTCTACCCAGGGACAACGTGTAGCCTCCCAATTTTTGGCTGCCCTGCCTAAGGGCTATACTGAAATACACCCACTTCCTTAAAATGGACACTTAATGTTTTGAGGCCCTCATGCACGTCTCTACCCAGGGACAATGTGGAGCCTCCCAATTTTTGGCTGCCCTGGCAAAGGGCTATACTGAAATAGACCCACTTCCTTACAATGGGCACTTCAGGTTTAAAGGCCATCATGCACGTCTCTATCCAGGGACAATGTGGAGCCTCCCAATTTTTGGCTGCCCTGCCTAAGGGCTATACTGAAATACACCCACTTCCTTAAAATGGACACTTAATGTTTTGAGGCCCTCATGCACGTCTCTACCCAGGGACAATGTGGAGCCTCCCAATTTTTGGCTGCCCTGGCAAAGGGCTATACTGAAATAGACCCACTTCCTTACAATGGGCACTTCAGGTTTAAAGGCCATCATGCACGTCTCTACCCAGGGACAATGTGGAGCCTCCCAATTTTTGGCTGCCCTGCCTAAGGGCTATACTATAATACACCCACTTCCTGACAATGGACACTTAATGTTTTGAGGCCCTCATGCACGTCTCTACCCAGGGACAATGTGGAGCCTCCCAATTTTTGGCTGCCCTGGCAAAGGGCTATACTGAAATAGACCCACTTCCTTACAATGGGCACTTCAGGTTTAAAGGCCATCATGCACGTCTCTACCCAGGGACAATGTGGAGCCTCCCAATTTTTGGCTGCCCTGCCTAAGGGCTATACTATAATACACCCACTTCCTGACAATGGACACTTAATGTTTTGAGGCCCTCATGCACGTCTCTACCCAGGGACAATGTGGAGCCTCCCAATTTTTGGCTGCCCTGCCTAAGGGCTATACTGAAATAGACCCACTTCCTTACAATGGGCACTTCAGGTTTAAAGGCCATCATGCACGTCTCTACCCAGGGACAATGTGGAGCCTCCCAATTTTTGGCTGCCCTGCCTAAGGGCTATACTATAATACACCCACTTCCTGACAATGGACACTTAATGTTTTGAGGCCCTCATGCACGTCTCTACCCAGGGACAATGTGGAGCCTCCCAATTTTTGGCTGCCCTGGCAAAGGGCTATACTGAAATAGACCCACTTCCTTACAATGGGCACTTCAGGTTTAAAGGCCATCATGCACGTCTCTACCCAGGGACAATGTGGAGCCTCCCAATTTTTGGCTGCCCTGGCAAAGGGCTATACTGAAATAGACCCACTTCCTTACAATGGGCACTTCAGGTTTAAAGGCCATCATGCACGTCTCTACCCAGGGACAATGTGGAGCCTCCCAATTTTTGGCTGCCCTGCCTAAGGGCTATACTATAATACACCCACTTCCTGACAATGGACACTTAATGTTTTGAGGCCCTCATGCACGTCTCTACCCAGGGACAATGTGGAGCCTCCCAATTTTTGGCTGCCCTGGCAAAGGGCTATACTGAAATAGACCCACTTCCTTACAATGGGCACTTCAGGTTTAAAGGCCATCATGCACGTCTCTACCCAGGGACAATGTGGAGCCTCCCAATTTTTGGCTGCCCTGCCTAAGGGCTATACTGAAATACACCCACTTCCTTAAAATGGACACTTAATGTTTTGAGGCCCTCATGCACGTCTCTACCCAGGGACAATGTGGAGCCTCCCAATTTTTGGCTGCCCTGCCTAAGGGCTATACTATAATACACCCACTTCCTGACAATGGACACTTAATGTTTTGAGGCCCTCATGCACGTCTGTATGCAGGGGCATTGGTGAACCTCACAATTTAGGACTGCCCTGGCAAAGGAAAATACTACAAAGACTCACTTCCTCAAAATGGGCACATTAGACTCAAGAGGCCTTCATGTACGTCTCTTCTCAGGGACATCGGAGTGCCACACAATGTTTTCACGTAAAATCTTTCATGTATTGATCTCAAAAAGTAACATACACCAGCTCTATCTCACTATTGGGTATGTGCCCTTAACATTTCCGCCATGAAAAATCATTTTGGGGTCATTTTGGAAGGTTTTCTGGTGAGTCCGTAAAAATGGCGTAAAACGCGGACAAAATTGTTCACAGCTGTGACTTTTGAGTGATAAATGCTTCAAGGGGTCTTCCCCATGCTGTTGCCATGTCATTTGAGCACTCTTCTGAGACTTTTGTGACATTTTTAGGGTTTCTCCATGCTGCCGGGAGGTCATTTCACAAAAATACTCGGGTCTCCCATAGGATAACATTGGGCTCGTTGCTCGGGCCGAGTACACGAGTATCTTGGGAGGCTCGGCCCGAGCTTCGAGCACCCGAGCTTTTTAGTACTCGCTCATCACTAGTCACTACATGTTCTTACAATGGTTGTTACTCTCACAACCCCCACAGGTGAGCCTTCGTGATCTGTCTTCCCATCCCATCCCATTGCTCTGCTCGGATAAAACCCTATCTGCGCTTTTGTTTACCACCTTTTGTAAATAAAAAATGAAATTTAGGAAAAAAATCTTGCAACAGAATGCATTTATCTTTATAGTTTTGTTTCATTTATTTAAAAATTTAGTTAACAAAAAGTTAAACTTATTTGTCACCACATTTTAAAATGCAACAGTCACCCATTATTATCTAAAGGCCGCTTTACACGCTGCGACATCGCTCCAGCAATCTCGGTGGGGTCACTGAATTAGTGACACACATCTGGTCGCTTTAGCGATGCCGTTGCGTGTGACACCTATCAGTGATTTTGCATCGTCGCAAAAACGTGCAAAATCGCTCATCGGTAACATGGAGGTCCATTCTCTAATATCGTTGCTGCTGCAGTAACGATGTAGTTTGTCATTCCTGCGGCAGCACACATCGCTCCGTGTGACACCGCAGGAACAAGGAACTTCTCCTTACCTGCATCCTGCCCGCAATGCGGAAGGAAGGAGGTGGGCGGGATGTTCGTCCCGCTCATCTCCACCCCTCCGCTTCTATTGGGCGGCGGTTCAGTGACGCTGCTGTGACGTCGCTGTGACGCTGAACGAACCGCCCCCTTAGAAAGGAGGCGGTTCGCCGGTCACAGCGACGTCGCTAGGCAGGTAAGTAGTGTGACGGGTCCGCACAATGTTGTGCACCACGGGCAGCGATTTGCCCGTGTCGCACAACCGATGGGGGCAGGTACCCACGCTAGCGATATCGGTCACAATATTGCAGCGTGTAAAGCGGCCTTAACTCCTTTAGACCTGATGAGTTGGGTGACCTCACTTTCAAAGTCTATTAAAGATTGGCTGCATAATCTTGTTTGAAAGAGTCCCAGTCTGTATTAACCCATTAGTGACAGAGAATTTTTCATTTTTGCTCCACTTTTTTCCTACTCAAGTGTTGGAGAATGGTAAAAAAAGAATTCCAACGTCAGTGAAATTGTGGAATTCTCTCCCTCCCTTCACCTTGATGACATGATTTCTTTGGGCTTGTTTTTATGACATTCACTTTTCAGCAAAAACGTGCTGACATTTTTGATTCTCCAGGTCAGTACAATAAGGCTAGGTTCACATTTCCGTTGTTTATTATCAGTCACAATCCGCCGCTCTGATAAACAACGCAATGCGTTTGACGGATTATGTTGTTTCCCACAGACTTGTATGAGCATCGGATTGTGACTATGCCCTTGCGTTGCATCCGCCGCCCGACTGATCAGTCGTGGAACGACTGACCGTCGGTCGGCAGGAACGCAGCTTGTAATGTTTTTTGAGCCACAGAATCCTTTTGATTTCACTGCGCATGCTCTCTCTTGGCGGCCGAACGATCAGCTGATCGCCCGGCAGCCGCCTTCTGTGAGCGATCAGCTGATCTCCCGGCCGCCGGCTTTTGAGAGCGATCAGTCGCTCTCAAAAGCCGGCGGCCGGGAGATCAGCTGATCGCTCACAGAATCCGGCCACCGGGAAATCAGCTGATTGCTCTCAAAAGCTGGTGGCCCAATTATGAGATCGATCAGCTGATCTCCCGACCGCCGGCTTTTAAGAGCGATCAGTCGCTCTCAAAAGCCGGCGGCAGGGACATCAGCTGATCGCTCTTAAAAGCCGGCGGCCGGCTTATGAGAGCGATCAGCTGGTCGTTCACAATAGTCAGCTGATCAGCTGATCGTTTACAGAAGCCGGCCACTGGGAGCTCTCAAAAGCCGGCAACAGGCTATTGTGAACGATCACTCGTTTTACAACGGAATCCACTTTCTTGTGACAATGAATTTCAATTCTTGTCACCCGTTGTACAACGCATCAGTCACAAGCGTCAAGCAACCCATGTGACTGATGCAAAACAACGGAAATGTGAACCTAGCCTAATAGAGACGTCAAACTGGTAGAGTTAATTAAATATTTTTAGGATTTTAAAACTGGTAAAAAAAGAAATTGTGTAAACATTTTCTAAGACCCATAACTTATTTATTTTTCCACTCTAAGAACTGTAAGAGTGTTTCAGTGATACCAATTTAGGGAACATATCCCATTTTGATCACTTTCTATTGTATTTTTAGGGGAAAGTGCATTGACCAAAAATAAGAAGTTAAGGAGTTTAGAGTTATTTTTTTTATTTTCAACATTTAACATATGGTTTAAATAATTCTATATTTTGATAGGACTTTTGTGGACATAATGATACAAGTAGGTTTATGTTTTCTTAATTTTTCGTGTATTTGAAGAGAGAAAAGAAGAGTGATTAAAGCTTTTGTTTACATTTTATATATATTTAAATTTTTTTAAACACTTTTGTATCTTATTTTTTTAGTCCCCCTAAAAGAGTTGCACCTGTGATCCCTTTAATATATACTACAATACCAAATGATTGCTGTATACAGCACAATTATGGTTCTTTTAGAAAAGTCTAGCTTGTGTTGAGCTTCACAAGAGGACTAACAGAATGATATAACTGTGGAAGAAAAGTGCAATAGGGTCTTACCAACGATAACGTGAGTGAAATGAAGGTAAAAAAGACTCACCTATAGGAGTTGTGCCAGTCACAACCCCTTTAATCGCATGTAGTCTTTTGGTGGAAAGCTGCAGCCCCGGGTAGAGTATATGGATAGATAGGAGGAAGAAGTCGGGTTTGGATGCCGCACTATTCACCACTCCGCAATTCTATGATTAATGATTAATGCCTTTTATTTTCATCACAGGTCTATGCGTTTCAGGAGTACTCAACTCCCTTCATCAGGACATCAGGCAAAAATAACATCAAATCTCTTCGATGTTTTTTTTTGCCTGATGTCCTACTCCTGATGAAGGGAGCTGACTACTCATGAAAATAAAAGGCATTCATCATTAATCATACAATTGCGGAGTGGTGAATAGCACGGCATCCAAACCGGACTTATTCCTCCTATCTATCCAAGAGGACTAACAGGACAGTTTTGGGGGTCTTTAGCAAATCCTCAGCTGACAACTCATTGGTTCATCATGATCATGTCCTCGGGGGCTGATAAGAGTCAGTATGTGTGTGCATTGGCAATAATGTCATTTAAATGCTGCCATCAGAGACTGATAGCGCCATTTAAACAGTTAAATGGTAACGATCGGCGCCATCTCTAGTCACTGTAGTTACACACAGATCCCATATGTAAAGCTAAGTTCACATGTCCTGTAGTCATCTATTAGAATGGATCCATTGGGAAACTGATTTATGCCAGATCCGTTTTTTTTTTTACAATGGGAGTCCATGAACAACGGATCCGTTAACAGATTGCTATTTAGCCCTCCATTGTACTTGCATTTGTAACGGATCCATTGTTTTCTTAACAGATCTTTTACAAATGGATGATAAATAGCAATCCGTTAATGGATCCATTGTCCATAGACTCCACATGTTAAAAACGGATCTGGCTGACATCCGTTAACAACGAACAAACAAGTTGTTTTTGCACAACTTTTTTGCAAACGGATCTTTAACGGATCAGTGATAACAGATGACTACAGGACATGTGAACCCAGCCCAACAAAGTCAATAGCTGCCTTGGTATGAAGCAGGATCAGCTCCAAAGCCAGCTTCATACTCTGCTCAGTGACGTATGATAAATGTATATGCCATAGGTAAAATTAATATTTTAAGAGTTTGCTTTTCTTTTAAATTTTTACTCAAATCTTGGATGAATGTGACCTAAAAAAAATCTCCACTCAAGTTTACGAGACTTTACCTGTATCAAAATGGAGGATACCAGAATATACCGCATAGTCTCGAAAGCTTGCTATTATTACCATCTTTTCAGTTAGTCATTAAAAGATATCAACCACTGAGGACTTCAGTTCTTTTAAACAATTATTTATCTCTACTAGCTAACTTGGTACAAAGATATATATTACCACTCAAGTTTAAAAATATATATAAAAAAAATGACATATGTTTGAGATGAGCGGATTGATCTGCGGAGTATTGAGTTTGAGTTGAGTCTCTTAAAATTTGTGGTTTTACACAAAGTCAAACTTTTTGAGATTTGATTTGTGGTTTGCAAAAAAAGAAAAAAAAAACAAAAAAACTTTGCTGACACCATGTTCCACACTGCTGAACCATCAGACAACAGGGTAATGTCATTTTACATTGCTGCACAGCCTCCCCATAAGGCACTGCAGCTATGACATCTCACAGATTTTCGTACCTTATACAGTGGTGGTCTATACCTCGGTCATCAGAGATCAGCGGTTCCCAGTGGAGCACACTTTGTACAGCAGAGTCATTTTCCATCACCTGAGTCACTGGAAAAAGGCCGCTTTACACACTGCGACATCACTCAAGCGATCTCGTTGGGGTCACGGAATTTGTGACGCACATCCTGTCGCTTTAGCGATGCCGTTGCGTGTGACACCTATGAGCGATTTTGCATCGTTGCAAAAATGTGCAAAATCGCTCATCGGTGACATGGTGGTCCACTCTCTAATATCGTTGCTGCAGCAGTAACGAAGTTGTTCCTCGTTCCTGCGGCAGCACACATCGCTCCGTGTGACACCGCAGGAACGAGGAACCTCTCCTTACCTGCCTCCCGCCCGCAATGCGGAAGGAAGGAGGTGAGCGGGATGTTCCTTCCGCTCATCTCCGCCCCTCCGCTTCTATTGGGCGGCGGTTCAGTGACGCTGCTGTAACGTCGCTGTGACGCTGAATGAACCGCCCCCTTAGAAAGGAGGCGTTTCGCCGGTCACAGAGACGTCGCAGGGCAGGTAAGTAGTGTGACGGGTCTGGGCGATGTTGTGCGCCATGGGCAGCGATTTGCCCATGTCGCACAACCGATGGGGATTGGCACCCATACTAGCAATATCGGTACCGATATCGCAGCGTGTAAAGGGGCATTTAGTCTCTCTTTACTATAGAGATTAAGGTTTTATAGTTAGCGGGATCCTCTCTCTTTCTCTTCTGTAGCGTGTTAGCTCTTATGGTCAGCGGGGTCCTCTCTCTCTCCTATTGTCATGATTCATGCATGGCTCTGCCATTTCTGAGCCGGTGTACGTATCCTGCCTCCAGGGTTCAGGTCCCTTGGGAGGGGCCTGGTCAGTCTGGCCTTGTTCCGGGGGTCGCGCCACCATATCTTGGTGCTGCTACCTCCGGGACACCGCTAGTAATATTGTCAAGCTGTCGCTAGGGGGCACTGGGACTCATGTAGAAAAAGAACTCCTGAGTAGAGTTAGACAGAAGCCCACTAGAGGTTGCAAACACAAGAGCAGGGATAGTTGATCAGTCAGGGTCTATGACAGGATGTCATGTCTGTACAGAGGAGAAAACATGCCAAAGTCAAAAAACAGAGCCAAGGTTGGATATAAGCACAGGGGAGGGAGTGGCGGACATGGAACAGGACCAAAGTTGAGGGGACAGGGAGGAATGGTTGAAAGGTTGGGAAGGAGGTCAGGATGGGCAGGAGGGATGAATGTCAGGACAGTCCCGGGATACGGAGGTCAGGTCGCGTGAATGGAGATCAGGTCTGGTGGGGCAAGAGGGACTGAGGTTAGGTCAGGCAAGAGTAACAGAGGTCAGGACGAACATTACTGGCTAGCAGGACAAGAAACAAAGAACTACTCTCAGGAACAGTGCATGCAACAAAGTGTGAAATATTACTGGCGGTGTCACGGAGGTAGCAGCACCAAGATATGGTGGCTCAACCCCCGGAACAAGGCCAGAACAAACAAGCCCCTCCCAAGGGACCAAAACCTTGGAGGCAGGATACATAAACCGGTTCAGGAATGGCAAAGCTATGCATGAATCATGACACCTGTAGAGTGTAAGCTCTTATGGTCATTTAAGTTCTCTATCTCTTTTACTGTAGAGTGTAAGCTCTTATGGTCACTATGATCCTTTCTCTCCTGTATAGTGTAAGCTCTGTGATCAGTGGTGTCCTCTCTTTCACCTATAGAGTGTAAGCTCTTATGGTCAGCAGTGTCCTCTCTCTGTCTGTGCAGTAGAGTATAAGCTTTTATGGCCGGTGGGGTCCTCTTTTTCTTTTACTCTCGCTCCTGTAGAATGTAAACACTTTTAATCATCGAGGTTCTCTTTGTGTCTCTTTTTGTCAATCGCTCCCCAATTTGTATTTTCCAAGCAATTACAAGCTTTTTTGTGCACCCACATAAGAAAAAAATAACAAAAGGCGGATTGTATGATCTTCTTACTTATTTTCTTCCTCCCAATCTTATGTATGCTTCTAAACTTGTAAGCAGTGATGAGAGGAGAAGGCATACAGTTTTTAGGCCAGGTTGTTAAATTTCTGCCAACGTTATTGGTAAGGTCACCATTATTGATGTGCAAGCACTACCATGCTCTGGTCCTCAGTACTCGTAATAAGCATTTTGATGCTTGGACAGGCTGGAGTAGTATACCAAGTATAATGGGAATCGATGGAAAACAAGAGCATTTTTCCTGAAGATTTTCTGGAAAAATGCATGAGTTCACTAGTTACGAATACCGAGCACCTGAGCATAGTGGTGCTCGCTCATCACTAGTTACGAGTACAGAGCACCCGAGCATGGTAGTGTCCGCTCATCACTAGTTATGAGTACTGAGCACTTGAGCATGGTGGTGTTCGCTCATTACTAGTTATGAGTACCGAGCACCGGAGCATGGTAGTGCTCACTCATCACTAGTTACGTGTACAGCGCACCCGAGCATGGTAGTGCCCGCTCATCACTAGTTACGTGTACAGAGCACCCGAGCATGGTAGTGCCCACTCATCACTAGTTACGAGTACTGGTCACCCGAGCATGGTAGTACCCGCTCATCACTAGTTACGAGTCCAGAGCACCCAAGCATGGTAGTGCCCACTCATCACTAGTTACGAGTACAGATCACCCGAGCATGGTAGTACCCGCTCATCACTAGTTACCAGTACAGAGCACCCGAGCATGGTAGTGCCCACTCATCACTAGTTACGAGTACCGAGCACCTGAGCATGGTAGTGCCCGCTCATCACTAGTTACGAGTACAGAGCACCCGAGCATGGTAGTGCCCGCTCATCACTAGTTACGAGTACAGAGCACCCGAGCATGGTAGTGCCCGCTCATCACTAGTTACGAGTACAGAGCACCCGAGCATGGTAGTGCCCGCTCATCACTAGTTACCAGTACAGAGCACCTGAGCATGGTATTGCCCGCTCATCACTAGTCACCATCTGGAATAACTTACAGCTTTTCTTTCTAGAATTGAGCCAATAGTAACATACATACTATTATAATTACATAGTAAAGAGAACTGACCTAATCTCCGGAAATTCAATGCTGACACATTTGCTCAATTTATGGGTGGGGTGGGAGATGATTCACATAGAAAAAAAAATTGTATGAGTCAAATATTTTAAGAAGGGGTTAACAAAAATTGTCTGTATTCTCCTCTCTTCGACCCTGCATCTACCTATCCTGCTGGTCATTGAATCGGTGATCACCCTCTCTTCAGCCACTTCTTGGTCTTCTCTCTACTAATGCTACCATTGACTCATAATCATTGATAATTGCCTAAAAGATGTGGGCTACTGATTTCTATAGTGACTGATATTGCTCATGCAAGCAAAGCATTTAAAGTTATTGATGTGTGCTGCTTCCCACATGAGTGTGCGGGGTCTAATCAATGGCAGCACAAGAAGAGGCAAGACCCAAAAGAGGTGGAGAAGAATAGAAAGCTGAAAAGAAGCCAATTGAGAGACTTCACAATGGGACAAGTATAGGATGGTCCAAGGAGAAGGGAGTATGAGTTAGTATTTTGAACCCCATTCCCATACTTCACAGTGGCCTCTTTTCCTATATTAACAAATCCTCCAAAAATTGTTGAATCTGAATTTTGTGGGAAATGTGTAATGCATTTGATTTGTTTGGAAAATGGTAAAGTAACAAGTCTGTCAACCCTGAAAGAAGAGTCACAATGACTATCCAGGGACTTTTTGGTTACTTTATCTGTTCAATATCATAAAAGCCCAAAATAAACAACACAATAAATTTTTAATCTATCTAGTTTATACTCTATCTATCACCTAATTATCTATCTATCTATCTATCTATCTATCCATTATCTATCCATCTATCTATCTATTATCTATCATCTCTCTGTCCATCTATCTATCTATCTATCAAATCAAATCAAATCAAATCAAATAGGCTTTATTGGCAGGACCAAAAAACTATTAGCATTGCCAAAGCAAAAAAAGAAGTGTGACAGGGGAGTAGGTTAGGTTTGTGGGGATGGGGTGTTGGGGCCACAATTTAGGGAGTGATGGTTCATTTGGAGGTCTTTAGTACCCCTCATCTTATGACATGTGGAGACATATTCGGCGGCGATCTCCACCATTGATTCCTCTTCCCCCAGTAGGATCCGGAGTTTCCTCTCCTCGTCCATGGATGGAAATTCCGGGGTATGAGTGGTAATTTACTGGAAGTGGGAGGCCCTCACTGCTGAGTATTTGTTACAGTGTAGCAGAAAATGCGCCTCGTCCTTCAGGGCCCCCTGCTGGCAGTGCTGGCACAGTCTGTTCTCCCGCAGATTGTATGTCTGTCGGTGCCACCCTGTTTCCACCTCTAGCCTGTGGGCACTCAGTCTGTACAGGCTCAGGGTTTGCCTTTCTTTGGGGTGGCGTAACCTTTCCAGATATGGGGCCAAAGTGTAGTCCCTCCGCAGTGACCGGTAGATGGTGAGTTTCTGGGAGTTCTTTAATTCACTCTTCCAGTCCTCTATGTATTGCATCTTGCAGCTCTCTGAGATCTCTTTTATTTGGGCTTTTGTCAGGGTGTGTTGCTGACTTTGGCTATACTGGCTGCCGGGGTTCCTGGCTTGCTCTGGACTCTGGCTCAGCAGGGCTTTATGATGATACGAGCTGGGGTTGCTGTTCTGTATGTGCGCCTGGTGTGATAGCGCCCGCTTGTGTATACTGAGCCATAAGGGGAATCAGCCCAGCTTTGCCCGACAAGCTATGTTTGAGGTGCTGTGATGGACTTGGAGGAGATATTTGCGGAACTCCAGATGGAAGACTTCAGTTGGGCTGGAATCCCACTTTGTTTGGTCTGGATAGGTCACTGGGCCCCATACCTCGCTACCATAGAGCAGTATAGGTGTGATGACGCTGTCGAATATCTTGAGCCAGACTCTCACCGGTGGTTTGAGGTGGTTCAGTTGTCTTCTGATAGCATAAAAGGTTCTGCATGCTTTCCTTTTCAGGGCTTCTGCTGCTTGCTTAAGGCTCCCAGTTTGGCTTAGCTCCAGATCGAGGTAGGTATAGCTGCTGGTCTTCTCCAGCGTGGTGCCATTTAGTGTGAGGGAGGGAGTAGAGGTTTCGTTATACTTCCTCTTCTGAAACACCATGACTTTGGTCTTCTTTTGGTTGATGGGCAAAGCCCATGTGGTGCTGAATGTTTCTAACACAGCCAGACTATCTTTGAGGCCTTTCTCGGATGGGGAAAGCAGCAGGAGGTCATCTGCGTACAGCAGGATCTTCACCTCTCGGTTATGCAAGCTGAGACCTGGGGCGGGGGAGGATTTATAGGCTGAGGCCAGTCCATTTATGTAGATATTGAATAGAGTTGGGCTCAGGCTGCAGCGCTGTCTTACCTCGTGGCACTGCTGGAAGAAGGCCGTCCTCTTTCCGTTAACCTTCTCAGAGTATGAGCTCTTGATCACGTCTTAGGTTCTGCCACCTATTCCACTCTCCAGGAGTTTAACGAACAGGCCTGGGTGCCACACTGAGTCAAAGGCCTTCTTGAAGTCCACAAAACATGCAAATATTTCCCCCTGTTTTTTTGTCGTGGACGTGGGTCTTGATGAGGCTTTGCAGGGTGTAAATGTGGTCCGTGGTGCGATGGTTTGGCATGAGCCCAGCTTGGCTTCTGCTGAGGGTGTCCCGCTGGGTGAGGAAGGTGATGATCCTTTTATTTATAATGCTGTTAAACAGTTTTCCCAGAATACTGTTAACACAGATCCCTCTGTAGTTTGCTGGGTCATACCGGTCTCCATTCTTGTAGATGGGCGTTATGAGACCTTGATTCCAGCTCTTTGGGAAGTAGCCGCCACTCAGGACATGGGTGAATAGTTTAGCCAGTGCTGCATGAATATCTGGGGAACTGTATTTGATCATCTCTGGCAGGATGCCGTCACTGCCCGCGGCCTTCTTGCATTTCATAAATTTGATTCTGTCTTTTATTTCCAGAACACTGATTGGTATGTCCAGAGGATTTTGGAAGTCTTTGATTGTCTCCTACATGTCCCTGAGTTTAGTGGTTAGGTGCTCCTGTTCTGGAGTTAGGTCTTCTTCTGATATATTCTTGTAGAGGCCTTTAAAGTAGCTGTGCCAGATGTTGCCATTTTGGATGTGGAGGGTGCTATGCTTGGACTTCGTGCCAATATGACTCCAGGTTTTCCAGAACGAGTTATCCTGTAGGGAGTCCTCAAGCTTCTGTAGCTCTTGGGAGATGTGCCTCTTTCTATCTATCTGTCTATCTATCTATCTATCTATCTATGATCTATCCCTCTATCCCTCTATCTATCTATCTATGATCTATCCCTCTATCCATCTATCTATCGATTATCTATCTATCTATCCATCTATCTATCTATCCATTATCTGTCTATCCATATATCTATCATCTATCTATTTATCCATTATCTACCTATCAATCTCTCCATCTATCTATCTATGGATTATCTATCTATCTATCTATCTATCTATCCCTCTATCTATTTATCTATCTATCTATCCATCCATCCATCCATCTATCCATTATCTATCTATCTATCTATCTATCAAATCAAATCAAATAAGCTTTATTGGCAGGATGAAATACAAATTAGTTTTGCCAAAGCAAGTGTACATTAGGGACTGGGACTGTGGGGATGATGGGTGGGGACTGTAGAAAGGATGGATGGGACACATCCAGGGTGGGGACTGTGGGGGCACATCTAGGATGGGGGCTATGGAAGTCCATGGCTTATGATGGGGCATATCCAGGGTGGGTACTGTAGTAGGGATGGATGGGGCACATCCATGGTGTGAACTTTGGTGCCACATCTGGGATGGGAGGCTATGGAAGTCCATGTCTTATCATAGTTCTCTTTCTCGAAGTCTATGACATTCGCTCACATACCGCGCTGCTATCTCCACTGCGCTCTCTTCTTCCCCCAGCAGGATATATATTTTCTCTTCCTCCTTCATGGAGCTGAAATCCGGGAAGAGATGGGAGAGTCTCCTGAAGTGAGTGTCCCTCACTGCTGAGTACTTGGTGCAGTGTAGCAGGAAGTGGGTTTCATCCTCCAGGTCACTGTGTTGGCACAGTCTGTCCTCCCTGGGCTTGTAGCTCTGCTATCTATCTATCTATCTATCTATCTATCTCTACCCATTTGTAATCTTTATCTGTATAGCAGAACCTGGCACATTACCTGAGTTTAAATGTCATGGCCATCAGCAGGCAACCAGAGCATATCGTTGACTATTAGAGTAGAACGTGTGGCTTAAAAGATTTTTGGAGGTTAATCCGGGGATTATGTGTGTATCCTATTTCTAATCAAAGACACAAATTATGTAAAAGGGAATAGTTATATTTTTATTTTTCTGAAACGCTACTGTGCAGAAAAATATTATAGCCTTCTAGAATAGAAAAAAAAATGAACCTCAATGAAAACTTATTTTTTACATACGATCCAATATAAATTAAGCAATATAATTATTATTGTTTTGTGACTATCCAGCTTTCTACAATTTTTTTTTTCCCGAAGACAAGCTGCAGAATGAAGACATACAGTTCCCAAGAATTGTGGCTCAACTGAGAAGAGCTGTATCACACATACGTCTTTGACTGGAAACAAAGCTGTGATATGTAAAGAAATATATTTTAATCCTCGTTGTGCTTCCCAAGGATATCTCCAGCTTCTTTCTCCTCCTTCTTCCATCAGTCTAACAGATTTTTAGAGTGACTGGGCCCAACTGAAAAACAAACAAGCATTTAGGAGGATGAAGCTGAGATGATCATCCCCTTGTGCTCAGCGAGGAAGAGATATATTTCTTCACATATCACAGTCATGCTCCCGGCCACGGACTGTGATATGTGTTATACAGCTCTTGTCAGATGACACTCATATCTCAGGAGCTGTATATCCTCAGTCTACAGTCCATGTTGACACGTCACTATGACAGGCTGCAGTTTGAATTATATGAAATACTTATTTTATCTCATTCTTGAAGAACCCATTTAAGAACTGTGGTATTTTAGGACATAGTGACTTAAAAGCACAGGTTGTCTGTTATTACAGCATAAAGGTATAATGGCTATATTTAATTTATTTTAATTTTTAATATATTTATTTTTATTTATTTATTTATTTTTTACTCTTTGTGACAACATCTTTATGTATTATTTATTTCAGAATTATCAAGTCAAAAGGTGTTAAAAAAAAAATTCCAGGGGCTAGAGTTACGATTTGAAGCGATGCTAAATTCTTATATTTTTTTTACCTAATTTGTCCGTTTTATTATCCTTTTTTAATTTATTTTTTACCTTTCCTTAAAGAGCATTATAACTATGCAAGGCACAAAAGCGTTTTTCAGATTCCCGCATTCCCATAATGTTTTTGAAGCAGAAGACCCTTCAGGAAACCTTTGTTGGTGTTTTTTTGAAGCATCTTTTTTATGTCTTTGCAATGGCTCCAACATTGTTTTCTTTTTATTTTAGTTGTATGTGTGAAATACGTAGTAACCGGTTATAAGGAGGTTTCCTGAAGAATGGTCAGGTCTCTCCTTTTAATTGTTTGTGTCTTTACAAATTTCAAGTTAAGCAAAACTTAAAAGACTGGACAAGTCGTTTTGAAATTATAGTGTATATGTTCATTCTTTCTAACATTTATTAAGAATTACTTTTGGTGAGTTACAGAGTGTAACCGCCTGGCAACACTATAGAAGGTAAGCTTTTTCATTTTTCTGGGCCCTAATACAAAATCTGTAAGCAGACTAAAGGGGGCTTTACACGCAGCGACATCGCTAGCGATGTCGCTCGAGAAACCACCCGCCCCCGTCATTTGTGCAAATCTGTGCCTGTGGAGCACAATATCGCTAACACCCGTCACACATACTTACCTTCCTAGCGACGTCGCTGTGGGCAGCGAACAACCTCTTCGTTAAGAGGGAGGTTCGTGCGCCGTCACAGCGATGTCACACAGCGGAGGGGTGGAGAGCAGCCGCATTAACGACACACCCACCTCTTTGCCGGAGGATGCAGGTAAACTGTTGTTCGTCATTCCCGGGGTGTCACACATATCGATGTGTGCTGCCTCAGGAACGACGAACAACCTACGTCCACAAGGACCAACAAGATTTTGAAAATGAACGACGTGTCAACAATCAACGATAAGGTGAGTATTTTTGTTCGTTAAAACTCACTCGGAGCTTTTACACGCAACAACGTCGCTAACAACGCCGGATGTGCATTACGAATTCCGTGACCCCAATGACATATCGTTAGATATGCCGTTGCATGTAACAGGGCATTTAGACTCATCATGTGCCATTTGTAATACTAGCAGTGTTTCCATGTCTGGCAAAGTTAAAACAGGCCAAGATGCAAATTGTACATTCGCACATCCAGAAGAACTGAACTGCTAGTTTGGGAATCCTACTTTTGTAAACCATATTTTCAAGTCGGAGTTAATAATGGGGGGTAACAACATGGAGTTCCATCACAACCGCTTACATTAATAATGCACAACATCCACCAGTAAGTCTGGATCACAACACCTCACCAGACCAATATAGAGAAGCTATAGCTGGCATTAATTTAAATGTGTAGGAGGAAAGTGAATATGACTAGCTCTCGCATAGCATGTGATCAAAGAGACTAACAAGCAGCTCAACAGAGATTAACTCTTGGTAGCCTGCCTAAGGGGTACTTTGCACGCTGCGACATCGCTAGCCAATGCTTGCGATGCCAAGCGCAATAATACCTCCGTCGCACATGCGATATCTTGTGATAGCTGCCGTAGCGAACATTATCGCTATGGCAGCTTCACACGCACTTACCTGCCCTGCGACGTCGCTCTGGCCGGCGACCCACCTCCTTCCTAAGGGGGTGGGTTGTGTGGCGTCACAGCGATGTAACCTGGCAGGCGACCAATAGAAGCGGAGGGGCGGAGATGAGCGGGACGTAAACATCCCGCCCACCTCCTTTCTTCCACATAGCCGGTGGAGGCAGGTAAAGAGATGTTCCTTGCTCCTGCGGCTTCACACACAGCGATGTGTGCTGCCGTAGGAACGACGAACAACATCGTATCTTCTATTGGTGCGACATTATGAAAATGTTCGACGCTACACAGATCACCGATTTACGACGCTTTTGCGATCGTTTATCGGTGCATCTAGGCTTTACACGTTGCGACGTCATTACTGGCGCCGGATGTGCGTCACTTTCGATTTGACCCCGACGATATCGCAGTAGCGATGTCGCAGCGTGCAAAATACCCCTAAGTCAGAGGGTCGATGCCCACAATTATCTACTCTGATCACAGACTTCAGAGAAACTATCAAGCAGAGAGCTAGAATCTGTAGCTTCCACAGATTCTGACACCGTCATGACAGTTGGCGATCCTGCACAATTCTCATTGTAACAGCCAGCTTGTGTTCATTCCCCAGTACTCTGTAGCATTCAGTGTATCATTTTCCTGTATTGGATATTAACATTATATGGTTATAAGTTAACTTTTAGGCTTTCGACATTTGTCTGGTTCTTTTGTTGTCTAACATACTGTATGTATGTATGTATATATGTATACAGTAATAGCTAAAAGTGGTGGTAACTTTGAAATTGTTTCAGAAAATGAAGCCTTTCCCCCAGGCCATTAGTGCATTTACACCTGTCTTGTTATACTGTTTATTTCCTTTTCGTGTATTTGAACAATATAAAAATAAAGGAAAAAAAAATGCAAATTGGACATAATTTCACACAAAACCAAATATTCATTGTTTTTTTTTATTTTTCATAAAAAAATGGATTATAGTGATTCAATTTTGTAAAAATATTAGTGAATTCAAATTAGTTTTTAATCTGCACACAACTGATTAATATTAACGAGCATTGTTTTATATTTTCAATACTTTTGTTATCACTGCAGAAAAAATGTATCCTTCCTTCCAGGTTTCTCCATAGATTAGAGCTGGTTGATGGGATTAGAGCTGGGGATTATGTTGCGATCAGCATATTGTCGAAGGAAAGGATTGTCCAATATGGAGAATGCCTAGCGTTGGAATTATGATCAAATTTAAAATTTATGAAGAATTGTTTTTCTTTAATTTGTTTTCTAGTAAGAACGGTATCTTTATTGAGGAACTGTTATTTTGTTTTATTTTGTTTATACCTTATATGACTTATTAGGAGAACAGAGATGAGCAAAAGAGGGTGTGAAATAAAAAATGTAAAATAAAAATTATTGTTAAGGCTGCTTTACACGCAGCGACATCGCTAGTGATGTTGCTCGTGACAGCACCCGCCCCTGTCGTTTGTGTGTTACGGGCAAATCGCTGCCCGTGGCGCACAATATCGTTAGTCCCCGTCACACAGACTAACCTGCCTAGCGATGTCGCTGTGGCCGGTGAACCATCTCCTTTCTAAGGGTGGGGTTCATGCTGCGTCACAGCAACGTCACACGGTAGCCGTCCAATAGAAGCGAAGGGGCGGAGAGCAGCCGAAAGAAAGTGACGCCCACCTCATTGCCGGAGGACGCAGGTACGGTGTTGTTCGTCATTCCTGGGGTGTCACACGTAGCGATGTGTGCTGCCTCAGGAATGACGAACACCTGCATCCAGCACCATCAACGATATTTGGGATTAGAACGACGTGTTAACGATCAACGATAAGGTGAGTATTTTTGATCGTTAGCGGTCGTTCGTAGGTGTCACATGCAACGACGTCGCTAACGAGGTCGGATGTGCATCACGAATTCCGTGACCTCAACGACATCTCGTTAGCGATGTCGTTGCATGTAATGGGGCCTTTAGACAGTCAGATCTGTCAAGAGCACCATTTTAATAGCTTCTTTGTACTGAATTTTTTGTTGTTATTAGATTTACGTTTGATGTTTTCATTTGTATTACAGCTTAAGATGAATTTGGTGACTTCCCTGTTACTTTGCCTGACGGTATCAGTTCTGCAAACTATATGTCAGGTAATTTAATATCCATCTTTTAGCTTTTTATTGAACAATACTTTATTATGGTTCAAAGTGTCCTTTTCATTGAAGATGAGCAAACCCGGGGTTCAGTTTTCGAACTAAACAACGACATAAAAAATCAGAGTTCGGGTTTGGATTCTTTAGGTACAAACTCCACTTGCGCGAGTATTGCTTGATGCTGAGCCCTGTGCAAGCCTCTTGCAGTGTTTGAACGGCGCATGAAGGAGGTAAGAACAGCGTGGTCGGATGTAGTGTGCACCAAAATAAAATTGAAAAAGCACGCCCACCCTCCTCCGGAAGTGATCTGCTTATGGCTGGCTGTATGTGGCCAGAAACTCAAACTGCCAATCAGTGTTTTAGAACTGGGCTTAGGCTCAGTTTGAACCAGTTCGGTTCAATAGCTACTAGCAAACCGAACCTCGAAAGGTTTTCTCATCTCTACTTATCATGTCACAAACATATTAGAAGGCAAAATGCAGTAGGGTCCACCAAAGAAGGGGTCTGGGTGAACAACGAATGTAATACTGCACCCCTTTTTTCTATGTGGTTGTGTCTGGTACTGCAACATGGCCCCTTTCACTTACCTTACATCTCAATAAAAGAAATATGTAATGTCTCCTTGTATGTTTGCTTTAGGGCATTGGGATTGCGAGGTTTTAGGATTATTTTATAGCTAGTAAGAAGTTTATTAAAATAGACATTAACAAAGTTGATCGGTCAGGTGATCAACTGATCGGTGAAGGGCAAACTTTTGAAAATCTTACTAATCAAGTCAGATATCACTTTCCACTATATAATCAGAGTTGAGGGAATCTTCTGAAATTTGATTTGTGGAAATTTGCTCAGTGTAAGATCAAAAATAGGACAAAGATTAGATTTTGCATCAAATAATTTTGATACTAATCTGCCATGAAGGGGTTAAAAAAATCTTACTTCCTCCTCAGTCTCCTCTCTCTTTTTGCCATCTGAAAGGCTCCTCTTCCATGTAGTGTTGACCAGGCCCAATTCTGTTATATGGATGAGACACAGGTTATTGACTTCATTTCTGTGAAGACTTAGGGGTACTTTGCATGTTGCAACATCGCTAGCATCGGCTAGCGATTCCGAGCGCGATAGTACCCGCCCCCGTTGCACATGCGATATCTTGTGATAGCTGCTGTAGTGAACATTATCGCTACGGCAGCTTCACACGCACTTACCTGCCCTGCAACGTCGCTCTGGCCAGCGACCCACCTCCTTCCTAAGGGGGCGGCTCGTGCGGCGTCACAGCGACGTCACACGGCAGGCGGCCAATAGAAGCGGAGGGGCGGAGATGAGCGGGACGTAAACATCCCGCCCACCTCCTTCCTTCCGCATAGCCAGTGGAGGCAGGTAAGGAGATGTTCCTCGCTCCTGCGGCTTCACAAACAGCGATGTGTGCTGCCGCAGGAACGAGGAACAACATCGTATCTCCTATTTGTGCGACATTATGAAAATGACCGACACTACACAGATCACTGATTTTCGACGCTTTTGCGATCGTTTATTGACACATCTAGGCTTCACACGTTGCGACGTTGTTACCGGCGCCGGATGTGTGTCACTTTCGATTTGACCCCGATGATATCGCAGTAGCGATGTCCCAGCGTGCAAAGTACCCCTTAAAGTTAGAAACGGCAGAGAGAGCAATAAGAGAAATGTGGAAGGAAGTAGTGATGAGAGAGCACTACCATGGTCAGGTGCTTGGACCTTGTAATAAGTAGTTGAACTGGTTCAACTTGTGTAATGAGTATAATGGAAGTTAATGTGTATCTCAAGCATCTTCTGGAAAAATGGAAAAATGCTTGAGTTCCCTATTGACTTCCATTATACTCGAGTTCTTGAGTAGCATACATTCAAGTACTGCTTGTTAAAAGTACTGAGCATCCGAGCATGGTAGTGCCCGCTCATCACTAGTTACGAGTACTGAGCACCCGAGCATGGTAGTGCCCGCTCACCACTAGTTACGAGTACTGAGCACCCGAGCATGGTAGTGCCCGCTCATCACTAGTTACGAGTACTGAGCACCTGAGCATGGTAGTGCCCACTCATCACTAGTTTTGAGTACTAAGCACCTAGGCGTGCTAGTGCCTGCTCATCACTAGGTACTAGTACTGAGCATCCGAGCAGGGTAGTGTCCGCTCATCACTAGTTACCAGTATAGAGCACCCGAGCATGGTAGTGCCCGCTCATCACTAGTTACCAGTACAGAGAATCCGAGCATGGTAGTGCCAGCTCATCACTAGTTATGAGTACTGAGCACCTGAGCATTGTAGTGCACACTCATCACGAGTTACGAGTACAGAGCACCCAAGCGTGGTAGTGCCCGCTCATCACTAGTTACCAGTACAGAGCACCCGTGCATGGTAGTGCCTGCTCATCACTCATTACAAGTATCAAGCACCTGAGCATGGTAGTGCCCGCTCATCATTAGTTACTAGTACAGTGCACCCGAGCATGGTAGTGCTCACTCATCACTAGTTTCAAGTACCGAGCACCGATGCATGGTAATGCTCGCTCAATACTAGTAGAAAGTGAGGGTAGCGTGACTGGTATGGAGAGCAATATGGAGAGTTGAATAAAATATTTTGTTGCTTATTAAACCTAATGCTAGTCCTCAGAATCCAGGAAAATGATGACAAGTTGGCCACTCTTTTGATGGATTTAAAAATTTTGAATCCCACAAAATTTTAAATCATTAGAATCCACATTTTTCTATGTATACATAGCAAAATATATTAATTTAGAATGAAACCTGTTGCCCAGATGAAGCTGATTTTGAATACCACAGTCAACTGTCTTAATTTTGTTCTGCAAATTAATAGTGATTTTATTTACTTTCTGCTACAGGATGAACCCCATAAATTAATTTCATGTGAACATGAACACATCAAAAATTACATTGTGAACAGACACAATGAGCTAAGATCACAAGTAAAGCCTGCGCCAAGCAACATGTTGCAAATGGTAAACATTTTTGTTATCTCAATGGTTTTATATTTTCTTTATCTTCTAAGATTGTGAAACATTTCCATGGTAAGTAACCAGTGAATTGAGTATTATAACATTATCAGTGTAGCTAGTTGGTAGTATTATAATTGTAATGTGTATCATGATCAGGAAGGTGCTTACAATTTTCAAAATATTTTTATTTTTTCGTTAGGAAGTTAAAAGGGTTCAAAGTTGATCAGCAATTTCTAATTTTTCCAACAAAATTTACAAAACTATTTTTTTAAGGGACCACATCACATTTGGACTGAATTTGAGAGGCCTGTGATCGAAAATACCCAAGAGTGACACTATTCTAAAAACTGCACCCCTCACACTGCTCAAAACCACATCCAAGAAGTTTATTAAACCTTTAGGTGCTTCACAGGAACCAAAGCATTGTGGAAGGAAAAAATGAAAATTTAACTTTTTTTTTTTACACAAAAATGTTACTTTTTCCATAAAATTTAGCATTTTCACAAAGGAGAAAAGACAAAGTGCACCATAAAATTTATTGTGCAATTTCTTCTGAGTATGCTGATACCTCATATGTGGTAAAAATCAATTGTTTGGGCGCACGGCAGAGCTCGGAAGTTAAGGAGCGCCATTTGAATTTTTGAATGCAAAATTAGTTGGACTGTTAGCGGACGCCATGTTGGTTTTGAATACACCCTGAGGTGCCTAAAGAATGGAGTTCCCCCACAAGTGACCCCATTTTGGAAACTAGAGCCCTAAAAGATTTTTTCTGGATGTTTGATGAGCACTTTGAACCCCTGTTGCTTTATCCAGTTAGCTTTTTTTCACAAGGGTATCAGGAAAAAATGCACCCTAAAATTTAATGTGCATTTTCTCCTGAGTACGACAATACTCCAAAAATGGTAAAAATCAATTGTTTGGGTGCAAAGCAGGGCTCTGAGGAGAGGGAGCGCCATTCGAATTTTTTAACAGAAAATTAGCTGGACTCATTAGTAGAGATGGGCAAACCCCCCGATGTTCGGGAGACTCGCCCGAATATTTTATAAAGCTCGAGTTCGGGTTCTGAGCTAACGCGAACTTGCGTCCAAACACCGAACTTGGACTGTACAGTTATGTGAGGGGGCAGCGGGAGGGCTGTAAAATACAGAATACAGTTATTAATAAACATTATGATTATACTTGCAGGTCCCGCGACGCGTCCTGCAGACTCAGTGTCCCGCCGCTTGTGCTTCTGACTCCGTTCATCGCTGTGCCACCCGGTAACCACTGCTGATGATAGGACCTTCCGTGACATCGTAGCCATATGAACAGTCAATTGTGAATGTTATATTATCTCATTGGCTACAGACCGGTCACATGACTATGACGTCATGCAAGGTCCTGCAGTGTCAGTGTCTCGGTGCTTGCTGGTACTTGGTGCTCGTCCGAGCATCTCAGTACTCAATATACTCAGTGATGAATACTGGCTCGGGCACATTCTTGGCTCCCCCTCCCTGCATGTTGGTGCTCTTTACAGAGTCAGCCCACATGCAGGGATTGGCCTCCACACATTAATGACACAGCTGGTGAACAGTGGCGCCGGGAATCAAGTGATCGGAGGTCACCGTTGCTATACTAACCCGCTTGTTAGGTTACTATGGCAACAGTGGCAGCGGTGACATCACTGCTTACCAACCCGCAGCCTCTGTACTCATTGAGTTATTAGACTGCACCAGCAGCAGAAGCGTTCTTCTCCCCCCCCCCGTGCATTCTGATATAGCAGAGCTAGAGCTGCATGGTTTGAAGAAGAAAGAAGACAAAGGACAAGGATCGTGGAGGGGTGAGAGGGAGTAATAAAGATGGAGTCCCTAAGTGTGTTTGTGTATTTATTTCTAATAAAGTATTTTTTCTCTGTGTGGTGTCTTTTTTTTAACCCTTTATTGGAGATTCCTAATGGCTGAGTCAAACTTGGCCTGACATTAAGAATCCCTAGCTGGTAAAACAAAGCTGGTATTAACACCTTCTTACCCAGCATGCCACCTGGCACCAGGGCCGCTGGAGTTAAATAGAGAGCCAGAAGATGGCACTTCTATGAAAGTACCATTTTCTGGGGCAGCTTTGGACTGCGATTTGCAGCTGTGGGAGGCCCAGAAAGCTTGGGCCACCCTGCACTGCGGATTGCAATCCCCAGCTGCTTAGTTGTACCTGGCTGGACACAAAAATTGGACAAAGCCCACATCGTTTTTTTTAAATTTATTTTAATTATTTCATGAAATTCATGAAATAATTAAAAAAGGGCTTCCCTATATTTTTGGTTTCCAATTGGGTACAAATAGGGAGCTGAGGGTTGGGGGCAGCCCATACTTGCCTGCTTTACCTGGCTAGCATGCAAAAATATGGCGAAGCACACGTAATTTTGTTTGTTTTTTTGGCAATAAACTTTAAAAAAAAAAGGGCTTCCCTGAATTTTCCAATGCCAGTGAAGGTAACACCAAGCAGTGGGGTTTAGCAACCAGTAGCTGCTTGGATTACCCTTAGCTAGCAATAGAAACTGCAGCAGGAGCCCACGCATTTTTTTATTATTTTTTAGAAATCTGAAAAATAAAATAAAATGGGGTTCCCTGGATTTTGATCGCCAGTCAGGTAAAGCCAGGCAGTTGGGAGCTGGGACTGTCGGCAGCCCGCTGCCACCCCTGTAAATGGCACATTGTTTCTTAGCACCATTTTCAGGCGTGTTACCCAGCTCGACCACGACCAGTGGCCCTGGTGCCGGGTGGCATGCTGGGTAATAAAGGGGTTAATACCAGTTTCGTATTTTCAGATGGTACTAAGCCCGAAATTCATTGTGTCACGCCAAATTAGACATAGCCATGATTAATTTCTAGGAAACAGTAAAAAAACACAACATATAGAATTTTTTTATTAGAAATAAAACAAAAAAATCATTTAGAGACTCCATCTTTATTATACAAACAATCTTTAGTCCGACATAATCCACAGGTAAAGCAAAGTCACCCCTCCTTCATCATTCTGCACAGACAGTGTCTATACAGAGAGAGAAGCAAAGAAACCCATGTCAGCTCTGCTACATCGCTCTGTACAGAGCGATGAAGCAGGCTGATAGTGTTGGGATGATTGCACTTATGTCTCGCATTGCATCACCCTGCACCTGACGCTCTCAGGACAGGAGCGACTCAGCTTCATGGAAAAAACGCATCTGACCCGCTGCTGTCAGGAGACTGTGCACCACGATGCGATGTGACACTCGCATCACGGCGCACCAGGACCTTTGATGATGTGATACTCACGTGACCAGTCTGTAGCCATTGAGGTAATACAACATTCACAAGTGACTGGTCACATGGGTATGACGTGATGCAAGGTCCTTTTAGCCAGAGGTGCTTACCGGGTGGCACAGCAATGATTAGACGAACACGGAAGCAGAAGCGCTGGGAAACAGAGTCTGCAGGATGCGTGACGGTTATCTGTAAGTATGATCATAATGTTTTTTTAATAATGTGCGGTTTATTTGCAGCCTCTGGACCTGAACTGTAACATGAGCTTCCCAAGAAAGCTCGTGTTTGGGGTCGTGTGCACAGACCCTATGTCTTCGGTACGGACCCCGAACTTTCCAGTTCGAATTCGCCCATCCTTACTCATTAGCGGACGCCATGTCGGGTTAGGAGATCCTTTGAGGTGCCTAAACAAAGGAGCTCACCCACAAGTGACCCCATTTTGGAACTAGACCCCTCAAGGAGTTTATCTAGATGTTTGGTGAGCCACTTGAACCTTCAGGAGCGTCACCAAAGTTGAGAATGTTGTGCTGTTAAAATATATATTTTTTTTTACCACAAAAATTTTGCTTCAACCAGGTAGCTTTATTTTTTACAAAGGTGACAGGAAAAATGCATATAAAATGTATTGTTCAATTTCTCCTGAGTATGCTGGTACCTCATATGTGGTGGAATTCAATTGTTTGGGAGCATGGCAGGGCTCAGAAGAGAAAGAGCGCCATTTAAGTTTTCAAACGCACAGACATCGAGCAATGATGTGCATCGCTGATCGGCTGCTGCAGGATGTATGGACATATGCGATGCAAAAAGCGACCAAGGATACAAAGAAAAAAAAAAGTTACTCCAAAAATTGAACACAGATATCGATCCGTTATGTGAATCACTGATCAGCACTCGGCCACTGCAGGACGCACACACAGGTGCAAAAAAACAATGCGGGATACGGACAAAAAAACGTCCCGAAGAAAATTGAGCACGGATGCAGATCCATTATATGCATCACTGATCTGTGCTCGGCGGGACGCACGGACGGGTAAGGTGTAAAAACGGACAGGTGATACAGAAAAAAAAACGATTGCGCATCATAGCACGATCGTTTCAATCAGTGCTGCAGGGAGTGGGGGGCGCCATGTTTGACCTCCAGCTATGATCTGCTGCTGCAGCAGCACCTCATTGCAGGATCTCACAGGAACGCACTGTTTGAGGCATTTTTTAGCCGAAAACAGGGCGATTGATGTGGTTGGCAGTTCAGATTTGAACAGCCAATCACAATGATCGATGCTACCCCCTGGGGTCAAGGCAAGGTCCCCTGCTGTAAGAAACAGCAGGGGGAATCATTTGAAAGCCATTGCTATGACCATGGCAATCAAATTCATTTTAGGCAGTAAAGTTACGTCCCTGGTCATTAAGTCACGTAAAAACAGGACATAACTTTACTGCCTGCAGTGGTGAAGGGGTTAAAGAGGTTTTCCACTACTATAACCGTGATGGCCAATCCTTAGGGTAGGTCATCAATATCTTATTGGCCAGGATCCAACATCCCGCATTCCTGTCAATGAGCTTTAATCAGTAACGACGGCAGCAGCAGGCAGCCAGAAATGCTCAGTTCCGGATCAGCTCGGTCAACTCATAGCGGCCGTGGCCAGGAGCTGCACATTCATCTCCTATTGATTTGAATGAGATGTGGATCTGCAGTACTCAGCCTCAACTGTAATCAGTTAATGGGGCGGCTCCGGAACTGAGAATTTCCAGTCGCCTGCTGCCGCTGCCAGCACCAGGACCAACTGATTAGTGGGGATGCAGAGTGTCGACCCCGGCCGATCAGACATTGATGACATATCCTAAATATATATACTATTATACTGGACGGGCGTCCCAGTACCGCCAAATTGTGTGTCACACAGGCGGCCATTGACCACAGGTGCTGCAGTCTGCTTTGTTTACATATCCTAAATATAGTCCATCAATGTTAAAGTAGTGGGCAACCATTTTTATGGGATAGCCAGTCTTCTTCTGCACTAGCCATGGCCAATGTTAGCACTGCACCTTTGCCATGAAACCATTTAAATGCAATGATAAATAGTTTTTGCAGCGTTTAGTAGCTTTGCCTCTCACCTTGCCAGCAGTCCCACAACGCAATCCTGGGATGCCAATTTTTGTCATGGCACCCGTAAGTCAAGAAAAACTGAGTCTGCCAGCTAAGGGGACTTGTTCATTATAGAAGTGGTGCCATTGTTAATCTGAAAAGTTTAATACCCTGCAATACATAAGTGTTGCAAAGTATTGGACACTTAGGGTATAAAATGTTTTACTCCCATAGTGGGACAAGATAAAAAGTTAAAGAAAAGTAAAAAAAATATATTTATAAAAAAAACTAACAAACTAAAGATTGAAAAAAATCATAAAAAAAATATGAAATTACATTTTTATGTAATAACAAAAGGAAAAAAAATGAAAAGAAAGTTGATATTGCCGCTTCAGATTTATAAATATGTCCAATTATTTGAAGGGAATCTCATAGCAAATACATGCTGCCCAATCTATGAGTAACATACAGGTGCATCTCAATAAATTAGAATATCAAAAAGGTTAATTTAATTCAGTAATCCAATACAAAAACTTAAATGCACATATTATTATAGAGTCATCACACACAGAGTGATTTATTTCAAGTGTTTATTTTGGTTAATGCTGTTGATTATGGCTTGCAGCCAATGAAAACCCAAAAGTCTTTATCTCAGAAAATTAGAATAATTACAACAAAATACCTGCAAAGGCTTCCTAGCCATTTAAAATGGTCCCTTAGTCTGGTTCAGTAGGCTACACAATCATGGGGAAGACTGCTTTCTTGACAGATGTCCAGAAGGCAGTCATTGACACACTCCACAAGGAGGGTAAGCCACAAAAGGTCATTGCTAAAGAAGCTGGCTGTTCACAAAGTGTTGTATCCAATACTAATGGAATGTTGAGTGGAAGGAAAAAATGTGGTAGAAAAAAGTGCACAAGCAACCTGGATAACCGAAGCAATCATAGGATTGTTGTCATTATGATTTCAAAAGAGAAAACACAGTAGTTTGATAATAAATGGCTTCGCTCAACCACTAACCATGAGTGGAAAAAAAGATTTGTGTTATCATGCATAGTCTCCGAAAAAGGGCCAAGAAAGCAAAAAATCTGGTATGTAAACTTTTTTGCACAACTGTAAATAGTGGTCATTCTGTGCTCCAGCTAAAAATTTCTATTTCCTCATCTAAACAGTTTTGATTCTTTTACAGCTAAAAATTGCTATTTCCTCATCTAAATAGTGGTCATTCTATGCTCCAGCTAAAAATTGTATTTACTCATCTAAATAGTGGTCATTCTGTGCTCCAGCTAAAAATTGCTGTTTCCTCATCTAAATTGTGCAAAATCTGTGCTCCAGCTCATAATTGTCATATAATCACCTAAGGAGTGCAAAATATGTGCTTCAGCTAAAGATTGTCATTTAATCACATAAATCGTGATTATTAATTCAGTGATAGGTGACTGAGAGGTGTAGGACTAGGGTTGAGAAATAGCTGGTTAAAAGAGGTAAAGGGTACATAAAAAATGAGTGGGAATTCCTGAGGTAATGGTGGAATAAGCATGGTGTTTGAGATGTACATGGGGTAGGTGCTAATGTTCCTGAACTTTTATTAAACAAATATTGGCTCATCATAGCCAAAAACAACTGACAACTTCTGGTACTGGATGGGCTACTCCTTTCCCTTTCTTTGGCAGCCGCACAGTGATCAACTTGTAAATGAGGGCCAGAAACAGCATGTGCTACATTGGATGGCAAGTGCTGCATCAATTGGCCTCTTCTCCTCTGCCTCCAACTTGACATCACACACTGTACAGTTCTCAGATGTGGCACCCCAGTTACCCTTGTTTCCCTCCATGTCACAGCTCTCCAACTGGGGTTGGACCACATAGGGTCCAACCAGAATCCAGAATCTCATCATCAGATGTTAAGCACTGGGTTGGAGACGATAGTAATGATGAGACTCAGATACCTGTGGCGCACGTGTATTGTACTGTGCAGTCAGGGCAGGAAGAGGAGGAGGGTAACTGTCATGGTAATGAGTGGGACAACAGAGAGGATGACAATGAGGTTGTAGATGCCACTTGGTTTAAACCCAGAGGCACACAACTGAGCAGCTCAGCAGAGGAGGTGAAGAAGGAGGAAGATGAGAAGATTACATTGCTGCTGCCTGAACAAACTCATAATAATGCAACCATGACAAGCACAATTTCCTGAGCCACAACTCTGGCAGAAGCCAGTAGAGGTCATGGGTCTGCAGTTTGCGGGGTCGGGAAAGGTTGCTTAGTTTGGGCCATTTCTGAGACCGCAAAGGATGACCCAACTTGTGTTATTTACCAAATTTGTAAACAACGACTCATTAGAGTAAAGAATTCCAATAATTTGACTACTACAGGCACCAACAGGCACATGTGCAACCAACATACGTTAGTTTGGAGAATCTTACTGTGCTAAAAGGTGACCAACCACCGGCCACCTCATCAATCACGACAGTTGCTTCTTCCTCCTCCATTACTGTCAAAAGTGTTCTCACACAGCTGCAGAACCTTCACATGTTTATCCACTATAGTTGAGCTGAGTGAGAACCTCTCAGCTGTTATGGAAGTCATCATGCCTGGTGTTTTTGACAGTTGTCAGACATCGAACACACAATATCCCAGTCCACTAAAACATCCTCACAGTCCTCCAGTTTGCCTTGTATACCGTACTGCACCCTCTCTCAGCAAAACAGCCAGCCCTTGGTCCCACAGTTGTGCTCATGTAAGCAATTATTTCCACCCTCACATGCCAAAGCTAAGAAATTGAACTTCACCATATCTAAACTGTTGGTTATGGAAATGCTGCCTTGGCGCCTCATGGATACTGATGGTTTCTGAATTCTGATGGCCGTCGCTGTCCTCCAGTACCAGTTGCCATTTACTTCTCCAATAAAGCTTTATCTACATTTCACCAACATGTTGCAGACAACATCACTTGCTCCTTGAAAAACTCTGTGTCTCACACGGTGCATTTCACCACTGACACCTGAATGAGCAAGCATGACTATTGGCATTATATCTCGTTGACTGGGACATTGGGTGACTCTGGTGACTGCAGGGGCAGGCAGGAAAGAGGCTGCTTCACAATTCTTGAAATTTCCAAGGTTTGCGGGACAAACCTCTGTATCTACCTCCTTCTCTACTGCTTCTGCCTCCTCCACTTCATCTATCACCTCCATCAGCATTCTCAACCTCTCTCTTAATGTAACATGCATTTCAAGAGTGCAGAGGAGAGAATCCACCCCACCTCTGTATAGCACAGCTATTGCTCACTGCAATCGGGCAGTATTGAAATTAAAATACATTGGAGAACACAGTCACATAGCTCAATAGTTGTAGACAGCTATCCAGGCTGAGTTTGAGCATTGGCTTTCTCCACTGAACCTGGAGCCAGGGAACGCCGTGTGAGATAACAGTGCTTACCTGTCTGCGGCCACACACAGGGGCAACCTCATGTATGTGCTTTGCATGGCTCTCATCCTCAACCTGGTTGTCCAGCAATTTCGAGGCCAACATCCTGGCCTGCATGTGTTGTGGCAGAAGGCACGGTCACTGTATATTCACACCTCATGGCTAATCAACTTGCATTGCTACAGAGGTCTTTTGGCCTACTGTTAACCGGTTGATATGTGACGTGCTGACATAGTGGAATTCCAGTCTGTACATTTTTGCAGCTATTGTGGCTGCAGTGAAGAGCCCTAATGCAGTATTTCATGATGTTTCGCCTGGGCCAACGCAGTCCGGTCAGGTAGCAAATCACACTTGAGGAATGGGCACCAATAAGGTACCTCTGCACCCTTCTACAGAGTTTTAAAATGGCTACAAAGATGGTTAGCGCTGACAATGCCATCATCAGCATCACTATTCCTGTCATCTACATGCTGGAGCAGACTCTGAATAGTGTGCAGGAGTAAGTAGTGGTCCCAGAGTAAGAGCAGAAAGCAGAGGAGGATGAGGAAGGGATACCAATTTCTCTAAGGTCCGGTCTGTTGTCGCATAGGTGGGTGACATGGGAGGGTCTAGTACAGAAATCAGCAGGGCTCATGGTACCAGACAAACTGTTAACAGTTTTTTAAGAACTTGCAGGAGCCAAGGATCAAATGTAGAAGGATGAGGAGGAAGAGTTGATGGGCGTGCAACAGTCAGGAGATAAAGAAGATATTGATCCCCTCTCTGTTGTCTCTGGTTGGTGGGAGGAGATGGAGGAAGGAAGTTACAGTGTTACCCAGCCACCAACGCATCATGCATTTGGACCTCAAGGAAGCATCCGATACATTAGCGCCTTCCTGCTGCACTATCAGCAACATGATTCCCGAATTTTTAGGATTAGAAATACTGCTACCTACTCAGCTGCCACTGTTAGATCCATGGCACGAAGATTAAATTTTACCAGATACTTTCCCCCCTGGAAGAAATACATGCATGCTGGAGTATCAAAACCAACTTGTACACAATCTTAAGAGTGCTTTTCTCCAAAACAGCAATGAGGTACACAGTGTGCATCGCTGATGTAGACATCCAGTGCCAGGAACATTGAATTGTCTTTGCAGAAAAACATTAGCAACAGCATTTTAAGTGGTAGATGCAATTTCTGTGACTTGTGGCACACATTTTGTTGACTATCCTGTGCACCAGCAGAGCAGAGTTCTAGTCTGACACATAGTGAATGCCTGGAGAATATAGAGTTCAACATCAATGCCATCGGGGGGATTTGGACCCTTTTGCCTTTCTTCAAAATTTGAATTGTGAACTGAGCTCGCCAGTCATGCCCTTTTAGGTTTTGTCATGCGCGGCAGCCAATGTTCTCTTAGATTGTGTCTTCAGCGCTGCTAGTAGTGTCCTGACAGATAAGCGCTTCTGGCTGTCCCCTGAAAGTGTAGACCACCTAACTTTAATCAAGTTGAACAAGTCATGGATCTCCAATGCCTTTTCTACTCCAATCGCAGACTGTGCAAACTATGCGATGGTTTAGTTTTCAGTGTACTGCATTGATCTCGCATTATTACAGTCTGTGACACCTTTGTCATGGTTTCTGTGGCTGCTGTTGCTGATGCTGTATCTTAGTGATGCAACAATAAAATGGTGTGTCCACCTCTGAGATTTTTATAATTTGCCTTTTTTTATATGCATAAAACTAGTAAAATTATTCCTCCTTATTTTGCTTCCTCCTCAGTGCCAACCAGCCCTGTCTGGTGCATGGCTCATGACTCACTGTTATGCAAGGATACTATGATTACTGAGGGGCAATTGATGCTACTATCCTGCTGTGTTCCATATTTTTGTAAATGTGGAGACTCCAAGAAGGGTCTCCAATTTGTGTTGTGTATATAGTGGCAGGGGTTGGAGAGCAACACACCTATTTCTGTCACTCATACACAACTTCATTTGAAAGCATGGTCCATGCATAACTGCTGGGCCAAAACACTATGGGGATTGTGGGGAAATTGATGCCACTGTCCTGCTGTCTACCCCTAATTTTTTGAAATGTGGAGACTCCATGTTAGGTGTCCAAGTTGTGTCTTGTCTGTAGTGGCTGGGGTCTCAGAGCAACAGGCCTACCTGTCAGTCATCCAATATTTCTTATGTTACTAGTTTAGGAAGTTAATGGATGTGCCACAACACTGTGGCTGCACTCTAAAATGGTTTAAGATGTTTTGGCATCTTTTAGGACTCCTAAAGGTATTGTCTATGACTTTGTTTTTGCCTCCCATGGAATTCTATGAGATTCAGATATGTTCGATGAATTATTCATCGAACCGTTTGGTGAACACAATTGAAGTCGGTAAACAGAAACCTAATCGAACCCTGGGAGGTTGGCTCATCTTTACTCCCTATCTTCTGAGCCCTGTTGTTTACCCAAACAGTAGTTTCCATTCACTTATGGGGTATTACCTAAGGGTACCTTCACACTTAGCGATGCAGCAGCGATCTGACCAGCGATCTGACCTGGTCAGGATCGCTGCTGCATCGCTACATGGTCGCTGGTGAGCTGTCAAACAGGCAGATCTCACCAGCGACCAGTGAACAGCCCCCAGCCAGCAGCGACGTGCAAGCGACGCTGCGCTTGCACGGAGCCGCCGTCTGGAAGCTGCGGAGACTGGTAACTAAGGTAAACATCGGGTATGGTTACCCGATGTTTACATTAGTTACCAGTGTGAGCAGGGAGCAGGGAGCCGCGCACACTGAGCGCTGGCTCCTTGCTCTCCTAGCTACAGTACACATCGGGTTAATTAACCCGATGTGTAATGCAGCTACATGTGCAGAGAGCAGGGAGCCGCCACACTGCTTAGCGCTGGCTCCTTGCTCTCCTAGCTGCTGCACACATCGTGTTAATTAACCCGATGTGTACAGCAGCTACATGTGCAGAGAGCCGGAGCCGGCAGCACAGGCAGCGTGAGAGCTGCAGAGGCTGGTAACTAAGGTAAATATCGGGTAACCACCTTGGTTACCCGATGTTTATCTTGGATACAGCTTACCTCAGCTGTCAGACGCCGGCTCCTGCTCCCTGCTTGCTTCATTTGTCGCTCTCTTGCTGTCACACACAGCGATCTGTGTGTCACAGCAGGAGAGCGGCTTTGAAGAAAACGAACCAGGGCTGTGTGTAACGAGCAGCGATCTCGCAGCAGGGGCCAGATCGCTGCTCAGTGTCACACACAGCGAGATCGCTAATGAGGTCACTGCTGCGTCACAAAAAGCGTGACTCAGCAGCGATCTCGGCAGCGAGCTCGCTGTGTGTGAAGCACCCCTTACTCAGGAGAAATTGTGCCACAAATTGAGAGGTTCATTATCTCAAGTCACCCTTTTGATAATGAGAAATTTTTCCCAATGTCATAAATTTTGTGATGCACTCGAGAATCTAAAATGGTAATTACACACCTATGTGAATTCCTTAAGGGCTGAGTTTCTAAAATAAGGTCACTTGTAGGGCATCCCTGCTGTTTTGGCACCTTGCAATCTATTGCCAAAAAAATGTCCTGCAAAAGTCATATTGCTTCCAATCCCTACCCCAAACAATAGCTTCCAACTATATGTACCAAATCAGCTTGCTCAGGAGGAACTGCCAAACAAATGTTGTGTCTATTTTGTCCTGTTACCCATGTGGAAATAAGAGAATTGGTACTAAAATAACATTTAATTGTGAAAAAATAATTTTCAATTTTTTGTTCATTTAACTAACGCCCGCTTTACATGTTACGATTTTGCATACGATATCGTATGCGATCATACCCGCCCCCATCGTATGTGCGGCACGTTCAATTTGTTGAATGTGCCGCACATATGATTAACCCCCGTACTTACCCATCCATACGACCTCGCTGTGGGCGGCGAACGTCCACTTCCTGGAGTTAGAGGGACGTTCGGCGTCACAGATACGTCACGCGGCAGCAAGCCAATAGAAGCGGAGGGGCGGAGATGAGCGGGACGTAAACATCCTGCCCACCTCTTTCCTTCCGCATTGCCGGCTGGAGCCGTGGGACGCAGGTAAGTTCAGTTCAATGTTCCCAGGATGTCACACACTGCAATGTTTGCTACCTCGGGAACATTGAACAACCTGACGTGCAATTCATCAGGATTCATTAACGTTCAATCGCAATCGCACGTAGCTGTCACACACTACAATGTACCTTACGATGCCGGATGTGCGTCACTTACGACATGACCCCGCCGACACATCGTAAGATATATTGTAGCGTGTAAAGCGGGCTTTAGTGTTAAATATTGTGAAGCATTTGAAGGGGTAACATACTTTCTGAATGTGATTTTGAATACTACAAGAAATACAGTTTGAAAATTATGTCTTATTTCGTGATTTTCTGATATTCTAAGGCGGGCTTTGCACACTACGACATCGCAGGTGCGATGTCAGTGGGGTCAAATTGAAAATGACGTACTTCCAGCATCGCATGCGACATCGTAGTGTGTAAAGGCTCGATGATATGATTAACGAGCGCAAAAGCGTCGTAATCGTATCATCGATACGCTGACGCGACGGTCCAATGTTGTTCCTCGCTCCTGTGGCAGCACAAATCGCTGTGTGTGAAGCCGCAGGAGCAAGGAACATCTCCTCACTGCGGCTTCCGTAGGATATGCGGAAGGAAGGAGGTGGGCGGGATGTTTACATCCCACTCATCTCCGCCCCTCCGCTCCGATTGGCCGCCTGCCGTGTGACGTCGCAGTGACGCCGCACGACCCGCCCCCTTAATAAGGAGGCGGGTCGCCGACCAGAGCGACGGTCGCAGGGCAGGTGAGTGCATGTGAAGCTGGCGTAGCGATAATTTTCGCTACGCCAGCTTTCGCAAGATATTGTACCTGCGACAGGGGCGGGGACTATCACGTGCGACATCGCAGCATCGGCTTGCGATGTTGCAACGTGCAAAGCCCGCCTAAGAGTCACTTTAAATAAAATTGGGAAAAATGAATTAAATTTACAAAATTAAAAATTGCAGCTAAAATTTTAACCCTTCTAACTTCCTAACAAAAAAGTGAAAAAAGACATCTGGCACATAGAGTAGAGCTGTGACTAGCTCAGAACCTGAAAAGGACGTAACTGATAATGCTTAGTTTCAGCGTGGGGAAAGCAACTACAGATTTTGATACAAACCATTACCAAATTGGAAGTAAAAGAAATAAATAAAGTAGCTAGATAGCATAGAAAGAACAATAGAAACTTTTTAATTAAGGTATATTCGAAATTCTATTAAATTATTACATTAAGAAGATAGACATTTAGGAATTAAATCACCCTTATTTTCAGACGATCTCTTTAAGGACTGTGTGCCCATCTGTGCAGAGTGTTTACATTTTGATGTGGGCACTTTACAAGTGTTAAAGTTGCATTTTACAGGTTTTTTTAATAACATGTCTTTAACTACCCACCAAAGCATTGTCCTAATATGAGATATTTTATAGTGTGTTTATTTTTAATATTTTCATGGTGGGTAATGGCTTATATTTCTGTTATTCTGTTATTTTCTTTAAGGAATGGGATGATGAAGCAGCGGTTAATGCAGCCAAATGGGCAAACGAGTGCCAAAATTCCCACAGCAAAGCAGACCAAAGGGAGATTACCAGTATGTATATCTATCTGATCCTTAGGGTCTTGAATTTCGACTTCAAAGTACCACTCTGTTGTTTTTTTATTTATAGGAGTGATTCTAATTTAAGGTACCCTCGTCTAGTCTTAAGGGTGCTTTACACGCTGCGACATCACTAGCAATTGCTAGCAATGTTGCGCGCGATAGCACCCACCCCCATCATGTGTGCGATATTGTGTTATCGCTGCCGTAGCGAACATTATCGCTACGGCAGCGTCACACACACATACCTGGTCAGCGATGTCGCTCTGGTCGGCGATCCGCCTCCTTTCTAAGGAAGCTGTTTGTGCGGCATCATAGTGACGTCACACGGCAGCCGTCCAATAGCAGAGGAGGGGCGGAGATGAGTGGCTGGAAAATGCCGCCCACCTCCTTCCTTCCGCATTGCCGGTGGACGGAGGTAAGGAGATGTTCGTCGCTCCTGCGGTGTCACACATAGCGATGTGTGGTGCCGCAGGAACGAGGAACAGCATCGCTACTAAGCAGACAGCGATATTTGTTTTTTGGAAGACCTCACCAAAACCAACGATTTTTGTCTGTTTTGCGATCGTTTAAGGTCGCTCGTACGTGTCACACGCTGCGATGTCACTAACGACCCCGGATGTGCGTCACAAACACCGTGACCCTGACGATAAATCGTTAGCGATATCGCAGCGTGTAAAGCCCCCTTTATACTTACCCATCACTGTCTTCACCTTCTATCGTCTCGATTCATTTGGTCTTCTGAAATTTGTGACCTGATGGATCTCTCTAGTGTTTCATGAAGCGTGCCAGAGGTCACAGCTCAATGTAAGTTTGAGAGAGCCTCATTCTAGCCTTGGTCCTGATTTATAGACTTGCACTGAGCACTTGTGACCCTAACTTCTGACTTTTGGTGAGTCAAAACTTGTAGTCACAAGATGGCTCCTCAGGACCAGAGTGGGGCCATTGAAAGGTGAAAACAGTGACAGGTGAGACTAACTTCTAACTAACTAACTAACTTAAGACTAACTTCAGGGATATCAGATTAGCAGCACCACTCCAGAGCTGAAAAGAAAACTAAATCACTAGAGTGGTGCTTTAAGTGTATACAAAGCAGAATAAAGGGGTTGTAAAGGAAGTAAAAAGAAAATATTTCAGCAGCATAATTTTCACTGTATGAATAAAAAGTATTGGGACACTACTAGTGATGAGCGAGTACTAAAAAGCTCGGGTGCTCGAAGCTCGGGCCGAGCCTCCCAAGATACTCGTGTACTCGGCCCGAGCACCGAGCCCAATGTTATCCTATGGGAGACCCGAGTATTTTTGTGAAATGACCCCCCGGCAGCATGTAGAAACCCTAAAAATGTCACAAAAGTCTCAGAAGAGTGCTCAAATGACATGGCATCAGCATGGGGAAGACCCCTTGAAGCATTTATCACTCAAAAGTCACAGCTGTGAACAATTTTGTCCAAGTTTTATGCCATTTTTACGGACTCACCAGAAAACCTTCCAAAATGACACCAAAATGAATTTTCATGGCGGAAATGTTAAGGGCACATACCCAATAGTGAGATAGAGCTGGTGTATGTTACTTTTTGAGATTAATACATGAAAGATTTTACATGAAAACCTTGTGTGGCACTCCGATGTCCAAAACGCACGTTTTGTGCTTTTTACTAGCGATGTCGGTCATTTTTTTTTTTTTATTCTATCTCCCTCAGTCCGTCGGTCTGTCTCTCTCTGTCTTGTCTGTCCCCCTCTCACAGTCTGTCGGTCAGTTCCCCCCCCTCTCTCTTACTTACCGTTCCCCGATCACTGCCGCGGCGCTGCACAGCTGTTCAAACTCCGGTGGCTTTTCCTCTTTTGAAAAAGCCGGCCGCTCATTAATCAATCTCGTATTCCCTGCTTTCCTGCTTTTCGGCGCCTATGATTGGTTGCAGTGAGACACGCTCCCACACTGAGTGACAGCTGTCTCACTGCACCCAATCACAGCAGCCGGTGTGTGTATACTGTGCAGTGAAATAAATAATTAAATAATTAAAAAAAACGGCGTGCGGTCCCCCCAATTTTAATACCAGCCAGATAAAGCCATACGGCTGAAGGCTGGTATTCTCAGGATGGGGAGCTCCACGTTATGGGGAGCCCCCCACCCTAACAATATCAGTCAGCAGCCGCCCAGAATTGCCGCATACATTAGATGCGACAGTTCTGGGGCTGTACCCGGCTCTTCCCGATTTACCCTAGTGCGTTGGCAAATCGGGGTAATAAGGAGTTAATGGCAGCCCATAGCTGCCACTAAATCCTAGATTAATCATGTCAGGTGTCTCCCCGAGATTCCTTCCATGATTAATCTGTAAATTACAGTTAAAAAACACACACACACGAAAAATCCTTTATTAGAAATAAAAAACACTAACAAAGTCCCTCATTACCAATTTATTAACCCCGACAAACCCTCCATGTCCGGCGTACTCCACAGTCCTCCAGCGTCGCGTCCAGCTCTGCTGCATGGAAGTGACAGGAGCTGCAGAATACACCGCCGCTCCGGTCACCTCCACGCAGCTAATGAGATGAGTATAGCGATCAGCTGAGCTGTCACTGAGGTTACCTGGATCCAGCGGTGGATGCAGCGGTGGCCGCGGGTAACCTCAGTGACAGCTCAGCTGATCGCGCTACTCACCGCTGCTCCAGTCAGCTCCATGCACCAACTGAGGTGAGTATAGCGATCAGCTGCTGTCACTGAGGTTAATCGCGGCCACCGCTGGATCCAGCGGTGGCCGGGAGTTACCTGACTGACAGCAGCTGATCGCGCTATTCCCTTCATTAGCTGCGTGTAGGTGACCGGAGCGGCGGTGTCTTCTGCAGCTCCTGTCACTTCCATGCAGCAGAGCTGGACGCGACGCCGGAGTCCGTGGAGTACGCCGGACATGGAGGGTTTGTCGGGGTTAATAAATTGGTAATGAGGGACTTTGTTAGTGTTTTTTATTTCTAATAAAGGATTTTTCGGGTGTGTGTGTTTTTTAACTGTAATTTACAGATTAATCATGGAAGGAATCTCGGGGAGACGCCTGACATGATTAATCTAGGATTTAGTGGCAGCTATGGGCTGCCATTAACTCCTTATTACCCCGATTTGCCAACGCACTAGGGTAAATCGGGAAGAGCCGGGTACAGCCCCAGAACTGTCGCATATAATGTATGCGGCAATTCTGGGCAGCTGCTGACTGATATTGTTAGGGTGGGGGGCTCCCCATAACGTGGAGCTCCCCATCCTGAGAATACCAGCCTTCAGCTGTATGGCTTTATCTGGCTGGTATTAAAATTGGGGGGACCGCACACCGTTTTTTTAAATTATTTATTTATTTATTTTACTGCACAGTATAGACCCGCCCACCGGCTGCTGTGATTGGGTGCAGTGTGACACCTGTCACTCAGCGTGGGGGCGTGTCTCACTGCAACCAATCATAGGCGCCTGTGGGCGTGGAAAGCAGGGAATATGAGATGGCTGTGTACAGAGCACAGCGCGCCGGCCGGTATAAAGGCTCGGTCACGCTGTGCAGGCCAGCCAATCACTGCAATTCCACAACTAACAGGGCTGTGGCATTGCAGTGGTCTGCCAGCCAATCCCTGCATGAGGGCTGGCTCTCAAAAGAGCGCCAACATGCAGGGATGAAGACCACGAGTAAAGCACGAGTATTGCAAAATTACTCGGTACCCGCCGAGTAGCCCGAGTACAGTGATACTCGTGCGAGTACCGAGTAGTAACAAGCATGCTCGCTCATCACTAGACACTACACATTGCACCTACAAGAGCCTATGGTCAGGGGTGGGATTAAAATTTTTAATAACAGATTCCCGGTTTGTGTTAGGAAATCACAACCATTTAAAACCATGCCCATTTGAATGTTCCAATACACAAGTAACAAGAACTAAAAGTAAAAGCTCTTTCCCTTTCTTACCCTACCTATACCTTCATGTACAGTCTCTTTGCTTCCTGTCAGCTCCACACTGTAACAGTCACTTATAATCACTTCTTAAGCCTGCTTTACACATTGCAATTTCGCATACGATATCGTATGCGGTTTGCAACGCCCCCATCGTATGTGTGGCACGTTTACTTTGTTGAACGTACCACACAAACGATTAACCCCCGTCACACATACTTACCCGTCCATACGACCTTGATGTGGGCGGCAAACGTCCACTTCCTGGAGTGGGAGGGACGTTCGGTGTCACATCGACGTCACGCGGCAACCGGCCAGTAGAAGCGGAGGGGCGGAGATGAGCGGGACGTAAACATCCCGCCCACCTCCTTCCTTCCGCATTGTGGGCCAGGAACCACAGGACGTAGGTAAGATCTGTTCATCATTCCCGGGGTGTCACACAGTGCAATGTGTGCTACCCCGGGTACGATGAACAATCTGACGTGCAATTATAGAGAAAGGTACGATGTGTATGCGATGAACGTTTTAACGTTCAATCGCAATCGCACGTACCTGTCACACACTGCAATGTAACTTACAATTCCGGATGTGCGTCACTTACAACGTGACTCCGCCGACACATTGTAAGATACACTGCAGTGTGTAAAACGGATTTTAGTATAATTAATGGTATGAAAGGGTTTTATACAACTTATCAAAATTAGTACGAAAGGAATCCTTCTCAAATTGGAAAGGGCGACCTCCAATCCATCTGTCACCTCAACTGTCTGCAGTATCTAATTTCTCACCTCAGCAGCCACAGATCAAATTTGTGCAAAATACCAGCACATAAAATCTAGTTATCAGGTATAAGTCACAAAAGCATAAATCACTAACTAAAACATAACATTTAATGATATTATTAAAATGGTCCGAAACCACAATACAAAATAATATAATAAAATGGTGCACAGTGAAGAGGAGGAAAACAATCCCTCCTGTGCCCTACCTAGCCGTGCAGGTTGGCACCCTAGATGTATGATATGGCGCCCCCACTCACCGACGACTGTCCCTACTGTTACCCTGTAAACCCCTGCAACCAAACATAAAGTGCAGTGCGCATTACATAAAGTAATATAAGTGCAATAACCAGGTTCACAAAACCCCCCAGATTTCTAGGAGGTCACCAGCGTTCTCTATGAGAACCACAACATAAGCAGAGACAGCCTGTATGATAACTTATCTTATCATCGCCTCATGCCTTGATGCATTTCCCCAACAAATCTGGTTCATCAGGAGGCCGACAACTATCCAATGTGGCTAGATAAACCTGTAAAGCCCCACAGGTGTTGTGTCGGTGCATTACCTTCAGGGACTCCACTCAGCTGGATCTTGTCACAGGTAGGAGATCTTCTTCTTGTCGTGACGCCACTCTCAGTATTGCGGCCAGTAGGGACCGCCACTGCAGGTTGAGGGTCGCCTGGGGCTGATGGTGTGTGCAGTTAGTTGGAATAGCCTCCTGAGAGTGAGGCAAGCCCCAGGGCCCGGTGTAGGTGCGTAGTACCACAAGGCGCAGAATGACTCAACACAGGCAGAATGTCTTTCAGGGTTTTTACTCACTTCAGGTGGCAGGGTGAGTAACCCGGGCGTAGCTGGGATGAACCAGGCGGGAACCAGGTGTCCTTCAGGCTGACTTGTGAGGGTGACTACTAACTCGCCTTCCTTAGCCCTTGGTGGTTTGGGGTGACCCCGACTTTTAGTCCCTATGGGGGTCACCCAGGGAAGTTGCTGAAGCCTCACTCCCCTTCGTTTGCCGTGTGCTTGTTGCCTGGACCAGGCCACTCCAGCTGCTTGCCTCCTGTGACCTATGGGCCCTAACTGTGGCTACGTGGCTGCGGCTTTTGTGGTGTTGTGGCGTGGGCTTTGAGAGCCCCACACCGGCAGGTTTAGCAAAAGAAAGCTGGATCTATCTCCGCTTCGGGATCTGCCGCCCGTTTGGGCCTGGTACTCTCTAGCAGTCTCCTTACTTCCCACTCCGTTGCTCTCTCTCTAGCTGAAGATGGATTTCGGGTAGCACTCCTAGTTGACCGTTCTCCCCCGTCGGTAGCCACTGCGCGGACGCTGTCAGACTACAGCAGCCCAGGGGAAGGGGTCAGCTCTCCTCGGAGCTCCCTGGACTCTGCACTGAACCGGCTCACATCTGGGACCTTCACTCCTGCTCCTGTCTGAGCCTCACTTTCCTGCTCCTCACTCCTCCACACTCTGCTGCAGACTCTAGACTGTTTTACTCCTCCTTCTCTTTTCTCTTTTTGTGCCTGCCTACGCCACCTAGCAACCAGACTCTCTTACCACACCCCTTGAGAGGAGATGGAGGCTTTTGGCCCCCTCCACTATTCCAGTGAAGGTGAAGGCTTTTCCCCCTCCTGGGATCCCCAGGGGTCCTCTCATGGGTACATGTGTGAGACCTGATCACTATGCGCCTGTGTACCACACCCCAGTCAGCCTTCTGGATTACCTGTATTGTACTGTCCCCAGCATGGGTGCAGTACTCAGTGGTGCCTGACCAGGTCAGGGGCGCCACATTCCCCCTTAGTTATCACCAGCACGTCCTCGGGCTGCAAGACAACATTTTAAAATGCATAAAACATTAAAACATGTAAAACATTTTTAAAAGCACCAGGTACCATACATCACCACCCTCCACCCACAAGTCCGTTAACCCACCCAAAACCCTCTCATGTTGGCCGCGGCTTCAGCCACTTCTGGCAGGATGTAGAGGCGGCTTACATGGGCTGGTGGTTTCAGGGTATACCTGGCCTGGTGGATCCGCGCCTTCAGCCTCTTCTGGCAGGATGCAGAGGCGGCCTCCACAGTTGGTGCTGACCAGGTACCCTCTTTGTGGTGGAGAGCCAGGCCCCATAAACAGGCATGCTCTCTGGTCGCAGGTGAGCCAAGGCCCTATATACGGACGGGCTCCTCCTGGTTGCAGACGAGCCAAGCCCCTAAACAGGCTGACTCTGGTGGTGGTGGTGCCCTTTTGGTGTAACTATTTACACTGCGAGAGTTTGTGGCTATAGCCAGTTCATAGCCTTAAGGTTTATTTCTCACAATAGTTTATGTGGGCACATTCTTGAACTTTAAAACGTTGCAAAACAAACTTTCCAAACTGGTCAAAACTTGCTGTACTTTACTTGAACTTATGCAGACTCCTCTTCACCAGGGCTTGGGCCTGTAGGGCTGCGGCACCTGTTGCTTTCTTGACCTTTTTCCTCATCTGTAGTTGTCTCGTCAGTAGGTTCTTTGTCTTTTCTTTCCTTATGGCTGTCTTTCCTTTCTTCTTTGGGACATGGCACTACATCTAGCGCGTACCAGCCTCTTTCTCCTTGGTGCATGGTGAACTGTACGGAGTCTCCCATCTTTAAGTTTCTGCCAGGGTGTCCTCTGGGCAGATTAGCTCTGACGTCTCTCCGATTGACAAAAATACCTTCTTTTATACCAGGTGCTACGATGAACCCATATCCTGACTTGAGGCTGAAGTCTTCCACTACTCCTCTGCAAAGGGGTCCTCGGACCTGTGCTTTGGCTCTTCTCAGGAACCTTTTTTCTTGTAGGTCTCTGGCCGTGATGTCATCTCTCTGCTCTGGGGATGGCGGTGCAGGGAAAGACTGGGTTCTGCTGCGGCGCTGTGTCTTGCGGGCTGGATTCTGCGAAGTGCAGCTTACAAGCTCCCAGGTAGGGCGGTTGGGCAGGTCTTCTTCGTCAGCAGGAGGTGTCAGGTCTTCCTCGTCCCAGCGGGAATATGGCAGCATCTCCGGCTCTGGGACTAGCACTGCTGCTGGCTCCTGAGTCAGCTCCTCAGTTTCCTGGCCTCCTCTCCCCCTTAGTTCTTCGCTGCACTCTGGTCGTGGCAGCACTGGGGATGAGTGTTCCTCAGCTGGCCCAGGCGGTGGACTCTTCAGCGTGGTTGCTGCAGGGGTTGCCTTAGGGGTGTTCGGAGGGAGCATGTATCGGTCCACCATCTCCTGTGGGAACTTAGCCTCCAGGTCAGCCTTCAGCTGCCAGTATGCGGAGTCTTCACCTATCAGGGATTTCCTAGTAGGGACTTCCTTAGGCTGGGGAGCGGTGTCTGCTCTGGCCTTGCAGGCCGGGGTAAATGGTGATGCAATCTCTTGGCGGGCCGCGCCCTGTATGGCGGCGGCCTGGTCTTGGCGGGCCGCGCCTGGCATGGCGGCGGCCTGGTCTGTGCGGGCCGAGCCTGGCGTGGCGGCGGCCTGGATCTGCGTCGCTGTTGCGGCCAGTTCTTGGCGGGCCGGACTGGGCGTTGCTGCAGGGACCGGGTCTTGGTGGGCCGAGCAGGGCATCGCTGCGGCGGCCGGGGCTTGGCGGGCCGAGCAGGGCATCGCTGCGGCGGCCGGGGCTTGGCGGGCCGAGCAGGGCATCGCTGCGGCGGCCGGGGCTTGGCGGGCCGAGCAGGGCATCGCTGCGGCGGCCGGGGCTTGGCGGGCCGCACCTGGCATGGCTGCGGCCTGGCTCAGCGTCGCCGCGCCGGGCGCCTCTTCTGGGACCGCGGTCGTAGCAGCAGGGGTCGGAGCACTTGCGCTGGCCGGGGCAACTCTGGACTCACCCATCGGTGGCACCATCGGGATCTGAGTCGTCGCCGCTCGATCTGGCAGGCGTCGCGCGGCTCCCTCCTCGTAGGTCCGAACCGCCGCAGCCATCTCCAGAAGCTCCGTGCGTCCCTCACTGAGCTGTCGCATGATCCTGGCCTCCAGCTGATCGCAGAAGATAGCAAGCTCCCGGCACCACCAGGCAGCAGAGCCTGGTTCTGGGTATCCACGTCCGGACTCCATCTCTTTTCTCTGCAGCAGCAGGCTTGTGGCTCCCTTTCCTTCCCGCCGTCTCTGGACGCTTCCGCTCTCTTCACAAGCGAGGTCAGAACTCTGCAGGGGATCTCTGGGTAGCCACACCTCTTCGTGGGCGGTAACTTCTCCCAGCGCGGGCTGCTGTTGTTTTTCAGCGCGCTTTTCATGGTGGCAATATGGCGGCGCTTCCAATTTTTCAAGCGGACCGCCCAGGCACATGGTCACCTGTCTGGACAGGTCTAGTCCTTATCCTGTTCGTGACGCCAGATGTGAAGCCCCACAGGTGTTGTGTCGGTGCATTACCTTCAGGGACTCCACTCAGCTGGATCTTGTCACAGGTAGGAGATCTTCTTCTTGTCGTGACGCCACTCTCAGTATTGCGGCCAGTAGGGACCGCCACTGCAGGTTGAGGGTCGCCTGGGGCTGATGGTGTGTGCAGTTAGTTGGAATAGCCTCCTGAGAGTGAGGCAAGCCCCAGGGCCCGGTGTAGGTGCGTAGTACCACAAGGCGCAGAATGACTCAACACAGGCAGAATGTCTTTCAGGGTTTTTACTCACTTCAGGTGGCAGGGTGAGTAACCCGGGCGTAGCTGGGATGAACCAGGCGGGAACCAGGTGTCCTTCAGGCTGACTTGTGAGGGTGACTACTAACTCGCCTTCCTTAGCCCTTGGTGGTTTGGGGTGACCCCGACTTTTAGTCCCTATGGGGGTCACCCAGGGAAGTTGCTGAAGCCTCACTCCCCTTCGTTTGCCGTGTGCTTGTTGCCTGGACCAGGCCACTCCAGCTGCTTGCCTCCTGTGACCTATGGGCCCTAACTGTGGCTACGTGGCTGCGGCTTTTGTGGTGTTGTGGCGTGGGCTTTGAGAGCCCCACACCGGCAGGTTTAGCAAAAGAAAGCTGGATCTATCTCCGCTTCGGGATCTGCCGCCCGTTTGGGCCTGGTACTCTCTAGCAGTCTCCTTACTTCCCACTCCGTTGCTCTCTCTCTAGCTGAAGATGGATTTCGGGTAGCACTCCTAGTTGACCGTTCTCCCCCGTTGGTAGCCACTGCGCGGACGCTGTCAGACTACAGCAGCCCAGGGGAAGGGGTCAGCTCTCCTCGGAGCTCCCTGGACTCTGCACTGAACCGGCTCACATCTAGGACCTTCACTCCTGCTCCTGTCTGAGCTTCACTTTCCTGCTCCTCACTCCTCCACACTCTGCTGCAGACTCTAGACTGTTTTACTCCTCCTTCTCTTTTCCCTTTTTGTGCCTGCCTACGCCACCTAGCAACCAGACTCTCTTACCACACCCCTTGAGAGGAGATGGAGGCTTTTGGCCCCCTCCACTATTCCAGTGAAGGTGAAGGCTTTTCCCCCTCCTGGGATCCCCAGGGGTCCTCTCATGGGTACATGTGTGAGACCTGATCACTATGCGCCTGTGTACCACACCCCAGTCAGCCTTCTGGATTACCTGTATTGTACTGTCCCCAGCATGGGTGCAGTACTCAGTGGTGCCTGACCAGGTCAGGGGCGCCACAAACCAAGTAGCAGCAACTATTCTGCCAGTTATGGATGATACTTTGCCTTAAGCCACCAGAAGCTTTTCACTAGCCCCAGTGAAACAGGCTTCTGCTGGTCCACTACAGTAGTATTCCACCAGTTCCTCGTTAAATATAGGCCTGGTTCATTAGCAGGACTATATTGGGCCAGAAATCAGCCCATGCAGCGTGTAATAATAAATCGAGCTCATGGACATGGGATTCCGGGATTCAGATAAAAAAACAGCCCAAGATTAAACTATATATTTAATCACCTTAAGAGCACACTAGATAATACTCTATATACAAGAGATGATTTATAGATATTATGTCAGAAATACAGTTATGAGTAAGTTATGGTTGCAAGCAGATAAACAGATGTATAAATTATTGTTTTCCTTATGATTAGGCCTGGTGCTGGCTCAACACAAGGGAGGCGCTGTGGAGCCTCTAGTTTCATTGAGACTTTCAGACATATGACACGACCTCTGAGAGAAAAGAGGCACTCAAAATGTGTGCTCTCCTTTTTATGAACCTATGTGCCTCTTATGTACCACCCCAGTTTGTGACCTAAGACTGGGCTGGACATAGGCTGTGCCTTCAGTTTCCAGAAAGTTATGAATTGGCAGTTTTCTCCATATCTCCACCTCTGAGTGTCCCACATGGAACATATGGCCATCATATTTCTAGTTATGATTTCATCTATCCATGGATAGGAAACACGATGTCTCTGTTGGCTTCCCTCAGTGAGTTATTAATTATGGATTGATATGCACGTCTCACAATTTAAGGAAAATGTGTGTGATGTGCTTCTTGCTGTCAAGCAGCTGGAAATATGCCTGTCCTATTTGTGGGAGCAAAGCACTCCCCAATATTGTAACTGTTTCCTTGGAGCCATCCTGACTACAGAAGGCATTTGAGGCTTTTCCTGAATCTTGCAATTGTCCTCCCTCTTCCCTTGCTGAATTACCTTGTCAGAAGGGGGTTTGCCCTGGTATGAGCTTCTACCTCAGTCTTAACTGGATTCTGTCACCTTCCATTTGGTGAACATATCTGGGGGATTTCTCATTGCTGCAGGGAAGGGGTGTGCAAATGAAAAGTGGCTGTTGACTGACATATATGAATGTCATATTCCTCACAATATTCCTCACATTGTTGCATTGCTTCTGCAGTATTTTGGGGTGTGTATGTTACATGTACTGTTCTCCTGGCATTCTCCAAATTCAGACTCATCTATCAGATGACAGATAGAGAAATGTGATCCATAACTCCACAGAACTCATTTCCACTGTTCCAGAATCTAGTTGGGCTGCTTAATATCACTCAATTGTGCTTGGTGATGTAAGGGGTACTTTGCACACTACGACATCGCAGGTGCGATGTCGGTGGGGTCAAATCGAAAGTGACGAAAGTGACATCCGGAGTCGCTGTCGACATCGGAGTATGTGAATTGTTTTTGCTACAATTAACGAGCGCAAAAGCGTCAAAATCGTATGATTGGTGTAGCGTCGGTCATTTCCATAATTTCAGAAGGACCGATATTACAATGTTGTTCCTCGTTCCTGCAGCAGCACACATCGCTGTGTGTGAAGCCACAGGAGCGAGGAACATCGCCTTACCTGCATCCCGCTCATCTCCGCCCCCCTGCTTCTATTGGCCGCCTGCCGTGTGATGTCGCTGTGACGCCGCACGACCCGCCCCCTTAGGAAGGAGGCGGTTTGCTGGCCAGAGCGACGTCGCAGGGCAGGTAAGTGCATGTGAAGCTGCCGTAGCGATAATTTTCGCTACGGCAGCTATCACAAGATATCGCAGCTGCGACGGGGGCGGGGACTATTGCGCTCGGCATCGCTACCATCGGCTTGCGATGTCGTAGTGTGCAAAGTACCCCTAAGGCTTCTGAATGCAGTCGCTTTGCCAGGGAGACTCAAGTCATGACGTTTGTAGCACAGTTTTTGTGTTGAAAATGTTTACAATTCTGCAGTTATGAGGTCTGCAGCAGATCAGAGACTTTTTTGCCTTTGCTCCACACCACTTGACCTCTCACTCTGTATCATTATGGGGTCCCCACTTCATGGCTGAAGTATTGTACTTCCTTCCACTTCTCAATAATATTACTCACAGGTGATGGTGGATTATTTAGGAGAAAGAAATGTCATAAACTGATATGTTAAGAAAAGGTTTCCTATTACAAAACTGAGTTGGTATTGTCGCGGGCGGAGGAGGGGACGCTGCGCTCACCCACTGCTCGGGTCTGGCTGCTGCTGCTCGGTGGTGGCTCGAGCGGTGGGCCGGATCCCGGGGACTCGAGCGCTGTTCCTCGCCCGTGAGTGAAAGGGGGTGGTTTGGTTTAGGGATATTGTCCGTGACGCCACCCACGGTTGTGGTGAGGTTGTGACACCACCGCTGCTCTGGACGGGGATCCCGGGAGCGATGACGGGTAGCAGCTTGGATGTTGTTTTTCCCCTCCGTGGGTAGGGGGGTTGGTTGTCCCGGGGCCCCAGTGAGGGGTTAGGATGGCAGGCGGGCTACAGGGCCTGGTGAGGGTGCAGGGTCGCGGGGGCAGCGCGGTGCCGCACGGCACGGTAGTACTCACTCAGCCAATGATGAATGCACAGAGTCTCTGATCAAACAAACGGCTGGATGGACGGGTCCCACAGGCGGCTTTGGTGTTTTCCCCTGACCCAGTTTGGTAGTGTAAGTCCTTTCCTGCCCCTTCGTGTACGCTCCTCCTGCGCTCCGGTTTCCAGCTGGCTCCCCGGTTCGGTACCGGACGGGCCACTACCCTGTCCCAGCTACCTACGGTTCCACCAAGACTGTCTTCCCGGCTCCTGCAGACAGCCACTACCATCTGCCTCACTGGCTACACAAGGGACCTAGGCTCCAACCTAGGCCCCAGTCTGCGTCTGCCTCTCTGCAGACCTCCTCTCTCTTCCTCTGCCTGGACTTGTCTCAACTTGTTTCCTGCCTCAGGCCAGCTAGACTCCTCGGTGGGCGTGCCCATCTGCCTGACTCCGCCCACCTGGTGTATCTGTCTGAACCCGAGGAAGAAATCAGGTCTCTCTGGGGATGACTCCTGTGAACTGCTGGGGGTGGGTGTGTGTGTGTTGTTACCTGTGGCCCCTGGCTTGTCCAGGGCGCCACAGTATCAGTGACCTTTTTTGAATGATCCATTTTGTCACAAGTTAGTATATGTACAGTTGAATCAAGAAGTTTACATACACCATGTAAAAAGATAGCTATGCATGCTTTTCTTACTATCTGACATGAAATCAGAATATACCTTTCCGTTTTAGGTCAATTAGGAACAAAAATTATTTATATTTGCCAAATGCCACAATACTGGGAAAGAGAGAGAGAGAAAGAGAGAGAGTGTGTTTTAAGGCATTTTTATTACTTTCTGCAAAATCAAACGCTTACATGCACTAAGGGGTACTTTGCACACTACGACATCGCAGGTGCGATGTCGGTGGGGTCATGTTGAAAGTGACGCACTTCCTGCGTCGCTCTCGACATCGTAGTGTGTAAAGCCTAGATGATACGATTAACGAGCGAAAAAGAGTTGTAATCGTATCATCGGTGCAGCGTCGACGAATTCCATAATTACGCCGACACGACGGTCCGATGTTGTTCCTCGCTCCTGCGGCAGCACACATCGCCGTGTGTGAAGTCGCAGGAGCGAGGAACATCTCCTACTGGCATCACCGCGGCTCCCGTTGGATATGCGGAAGGAAGGAGGTGGGCGGGATGTTTACATCCCGCTCATCTCCGCCCCTCTGCTCCTATTGTCCGCCTGCGGTGTGACGTCGCTATGACGCCGCACGGCCCGCCCCCTTAATAAGGAGGCAGGTCGCCGGCCAGAGCGATGTCGCACGGCAAGGTGAGTGCATGTGAAGCTGGCGTAGTGATAATTTTTGCTACGCCAGCTATCACCACATATTGCTGCTGCGACGGGGGCGGGGACTATCGCTCTTGACATCGCAGCATCGGCTTGCGATATCGTAGTGTGCAAACTACCCCTAAGAGTACTGTGCCTTTAAACTATATGGGACAGCCCATATGATGATGTCATGTCTTTGGAAGCTTCTGATAGGTTTATTCGCAACATATGAGTTAATTTGAGTCACACGTGGATGTATTTTAACACACACCTGAAACGCACTGCTTCCTTGTATAGCATCATGGGAAATTCAAAAGTTATCATGCTAAGATTTCAGGAATCTTGGCATTTTTTTCTTTTCTCTGTATTGTATTTATGCTGGGATCTTTGGATCAACTGCAGATATGTTGTTTTTGTGCTGTATGTCCTGATGAAGGGAGCAGAGCTCCTGAAACGCATAGACACAAGCTACAATAAAGGAACATTGATCATCTCTCTGTCCTCCTTCCTGATGAATAGCGTGGCATAAACACCTTCTCTATTGTTCTCTGTTATCAACCACGGGGGGGCAGCTGATTTCCTCCCAACAACATAAGCTTTCATAGGAGTTGTGACTGTCACAACTCCTTGAGGTGAGTGCATTCCCTTTATTTTCCCTGGATATATACCGGGTAAGACCCTATTGTGCTATTTCTCTCCACAGTTTTACCTCATTTTAAGATCTCAGGAAGAGAATTGTGGACTTGCACAAGTTTGGTTCATCCTTGGGTGCAATTTCCAGATACCTAAAGGTGCCTCATTCATCTGAACAAACAATTATATGCAAGTACAAACAAGATGGGAATATCCAGCCATCATACCGCTCAGAAGGAGACTGGTTCTGTGTACCAGAGATGAACGTGCTTTGGTCAGACTTCTGCATATTAACTCAAGAGCAAAAGCAAAAGACCTTGTGAAGATGATGGCAGAAGCTGGTAAGATTGTGTCACTATCCACAGTGGAACGAAGACTGTATCAACATAGTCTAAAAAGCCACTCTACCAGGAAGAAGCCTTTAGTCCAAAAGGAAAAGAAAAATGCCATATTAATGTTTGCAAATGCACACAGGAAACAAAAAAAAAATAATTTTCGAAGATATGTCCTGTGGTCTAATGAAACTAAAATTGAACTGTTTGGCCATAATGACCATCGTTACGTTTGGAGGAAAAAGAGAGAAGCTTTGAAGCCTAAGAACACCATCCCAACTGTGAAACACATGGTGGAAGCATCATGTTGTGGGATTGTTTTGCTGCAGGAGGGGTTGGTGTACTTCATAAAAAAATGCCATCATGAGTGGAGATGAGCGAACCGGTCGCGGTTCGGCTCGAGGTTGGTTCGCCGAATGGAGGTCCCGTTCGAGTTCGGTTCGTCGAACGTTCGACGAACCGAACTCGAACCGCATAGGAAACAATGGCAGGCATTCACAAACACATAAAAACACATAGAAAACACCCTCAAAGGTGTCCAAAAGGTGACAAACAACTCACATCACAACACAAACACATGGGAAAGTGACAAGAACAGATTCTCATGCGAAAACAAAAGAGCGTAACGAGGAAAAAGAGGACGAGACACATATATAGGCATGGCACGCCCTTCTAAAATCATGTAAAACACCGCAAGGTGACTCCAAGCGGAGTCTCCCTTTTTTCCAAAAATTGGGCCCCACACACACCCACCCATTCAGTGGCAGCACTTGTGCCCTAGTTGTACACTTCACAGCTAGATTTGCATCAAGCACATTCAAAAATACGCCATACTTAACCGTCCCCAGGATAACACCGGGGTAGGTAGCAAAGTCTTTCCTGATCCCAGCTCTGTTCATCTTGGATCATTTTTAAAAAACACAGCAAGCAAGGGTTACTCCAAGCGGAGTCTCCCTTTTTTTCCAAAAATTGTGCCCCACACCCACCCACCCATTCAGTGGCAGCACTTGTGCCCTAGTTGTACACTTCCCAGCTAGATTTGCATCAAGCACATTCAAAAATATGCCATACTTAACCGTCCCCAGGATGACTCCGGGGTAGGTAGCAAAGTCTTTCCTGATCTCAGCTCTGTTCATCTTGGATCATTTTTAAAAACAATGTAAGCAAGGGTTAATCCAAGCGGAGTCTCCCATTTTTCCAAAAATTGGGCCACACAGACACCCCATCAGTGGCAGCACTTGTGCCCTAGTTGCAAACAGGATGTTTTGATTTGCATCAAGCACATTCCAAATCCACAAGCATTTACTCTCCCCAGGATGACACAGGGGTAGTAAATTCCTTATGGATCCATGACTTGTTCATTTTGATGAACGTTAGTCTATCCACATTGTCACTGGACAGACGCGTGCGGTTATCTGTCAGCACACACCCAGCAGCACTGAAGACACGTTCAGAGACAACGCTGGCAGCTGGACACGACAAAATCTCCAAGGCGTAAATGGAGAGCTCTGGCCATTTTGCAAGATTTGAAGCCCAAAATGAGCAAGGCTCCATTTGCAAAGTCATGGCATCGATGTTCATTTGGAGATACTCCTGTATCATCCTCTCCAGCCGTTGACTATGTGTTAGACTTGTTGTCTCTGTTGGCCTTGCAAAGGAGGGTCTAAAAAAATTATAAAAAGATTCCATAAAATTGCTGTTACCAGCACCAGATACAGTCCTACTGGTACGGGTAGACTGTTGAAGATGACGAGACCGTCCCATGTTTGTCAAGTTACAACTGGGAGATTCACTCCCTGCACCTGCACGGTTGTTTGGTGGAAAAGCTGAGCTAAGATCGAGTAACAGCTTCTGCTGATACTCCTGCATACGTGCGTCCCTTTCTATGGCTGGAATTATGTCACAAAATTTGGACTTGTACCGGGGATCTAATAGTGTGGCAAGCCAGTAGTCATCATCACTTCTAATTTTGACAATACGAGGGTCATGTTGGAGGTAGTGCAGCAAGAAAGCACTCATGTGACTTGCACAGCCATGCGGACCAAGTCCACGCTGTGTTTGTGGCATAGAGGTGCTAACCGTTCTTTCTTCCTCTGACATCTCCCCCCAACCTCTTTCAACTGAAATTTGACCAAGGTCTCCCTCATCCGCTGAGTCTTCCATGTCCATGGACAGTTCGTCCTCCATTTCTTCATGTTCTCCTGCACCTTCCTCAACATTTCGCCTGCTACCATGCGCCCTTGTTGATCCCTGTCCCCCATGGTCCCATGCCTGCCGCGTTGGTGATGATGAACATCTGGACCTTGGAGATGTTGTTATGTCTTGCGCATATGAATCCTCTTGTAGTTCCTCCCCTTCCTGTTGTCCCACCCCCTGACTCCGAATAGTGTTTAACGTGTGCTCCAGCATGTAAATGACTGGAATTGTCATGCTGATAATGGCATTGTCAGCGCTAAACATATTCGTCGCCATGTCGAAACTGTGCAGAAGGGTGCATAGGTCCTTGATCTGAGACCACTCCATCAGGGTGATCTGCCCCACCTCTGCATCTCATTGGCCCAGGCTATACGTCATGACGTATTGCACCAGGGCTCGGCAGTGCTGCCACAGTCGCTGTAACATGTGGAGAGTCGAATTCCAGCGTGTCGGCACATCGCATTTCAGGCAATGAACCGGCAAGCCGAAAGACTTCTGGAGCGATGCAAGTCGCTCAGCTGCGGCGCTTGAACGGCGGAAGTGAGCAGACAGTTTTCGTGCCCTGGTCAGAAGGCCATCTAGGCCGGGATAGTGTGTTAAAAACTGCTGGACAACAAGGTTCAACACGTGAGCCATACAAGGTACGTGTGTCACCTTGCCCAGGCAAAGGGCCGCACCCAGGTTTGCAGCATTGTCGCACACGGCCTTACCAGGCTGCAGGTTGAGTGGAGACAACCATTTATTAAACTCGGACCGCAGAGCTGACCACAACTCCTGGAGGACACAGATGAGGTGGAGGAGGCAGAAGCAGTGGCGGAACTTGGACAGACAGAGGATTGACACACAAGTCGTGGGGATGGCAAGACTTGTGAAGCAGACCCTTCACCATCTATCACCATAGTTACCCAGTGCCCAGCCAGCGACATGTAACGTCCCTGTCCATGCTTACTGGTCCAAGTATCGGTGGTAAAATGCACCCGTTCACACACATAGTTTCTCAAGGAAGCGGTGATGTTGTGTGCGACATGCTGGTGTAGCGCAGGCACACCTTTCGTAGAGAAGTAGTGGCGACTGGGCATCTGGTACTGGGGAACAGCGACAGACATAAGGTCTCTAAAATCCTGTGTGTCCACCAGGCAGAAAGGCAGCATTTTGGTAGCCAAGAGCTTACAGAGGGATAAAGTCAACCTCTTAGCTTTGTCATGGGTCGCAGGAAATGGCCTTTTATTTGTCCACATCTGAGGGACAGAGATCTGGCTGCTGTGTGTAGACGGTGTTGAGTAGGGTGTCCCTGGAAAAATGCAGGTTTTTGAGGAAAGTGAAGTCGGAGACATGATAGTGCCTTTATCCAACGTTGGTGCTATCGATGTCTCAGAGAGCTATACACACGCACTTGTTTCCCCTTCCAAACCAATTGACGATCTACCAAGCAAACTGCCTGTTGCGGTTACAGTGGTGGAAGTTGTGCGTGGAAAACCAAGTGTGACAGCTGACCCCACAGTCCTAGAAGATGAAGAGCGCGTGGATGCACTGGAAGGGCCAGGCGGTGGATGATTCGCTCCGCTAGGCCGCATTGCAGCACGGTGAGCTTCCCACTGGGACCTATGATATTTATTCATGTGACGATTCATGGAAGAAGTTGTCAAACTGCTGAGGTTTTGATCTCTACTAACAGAATCACGACAAATTTTACACATCACATAATTTGGGCAATCTTTTTCTATGTCAAAAAAGGACCAGGCTAGGCAAGGCTTAGAGGGCATGCGACCTGCTGAGCCCCCCCCTAGTGCTCAGAGGCAGAGTGGTGGCTGATGATGCAGTTGTAGACATGCTACCAGTGCTCCGACTCTGTCCAGGAAGGCGCAAGGTAACTTCGTCGTCGGTTGCATCCTCCTCCACCGCCTCTGTTGACCTCCTCGAGGGCCTGACTTTGGGTTGACAGTAGGTGGGATCTAGAACTTCCTCATCAATTGTTGTGTTTGCACTCCCCTCACCCTCAGACCGAGCCTCTTCTTGCCCTGACCGAATATTTAAGTTGTCATCCCAATCTGGTATCTGCGTCTTATTGTCATCAGTATGTTCCTCATTGTCTATAACCACAGGTGTTACAGTTTGTGACAAAGGGTCAACATTATGCTCAGAAACTTGGTCCTCACGGCCTGAATCAGAGTCACAAAGGTTCTGGGCATCACTGCAGACCATTTCCTGGTCTGTACTCACTGTAGCTTGGGAACAGACCTCTGATTCCCAGGCTATAGTGTGACTGAACAGCTCTGCAGACTCAGCCATCTCAGTTCCACCATACTGTGCAGGGCTGATGGAGACTTCAGAGCTGGGAGAAAGCAAGTTTGATTGGGATGACAACTCAGAGGACTGGTGTTTTTTGGATGCGGTAGTTGAGGTGGCTGAGAGGGCACTTGTTGGACCACTTGAGATCCATTCAAGCATTTTCCTTTTTTGGCCATCATCTACCTTTGTTCCTGTTGTTCGTGTCCGTAAAAAAGGGAGCACATCGGATTGTTCACGGTAATTAGTAGACATCTTACTTTTGCTGGTAGATGGTCTATCTTCAGCAGATGTTAATGGAGCTTTGCCACCTTCCCCACGGACAAACCCTTTTTTTCCTTTTCCAACACGCCTCTTCCCCTTTCCACCAGCATATGTCGTTTTGCCACTCATGTTGATTGCGACAAGATTGTGCACTTAAAATGTGGTAGTAAAAATTGAGAGGTGGTGTAGATTGCAGCGGTGGTCTAGCTTTATTAACAGCAGAATAATAAAGAATAAATATCCCTGATAATGCAACTACGGCCCTTAAACTGGTAGCATAAATTGCTAGTATAACGGCTTAGTAACAATGAGTTTGAGTGTGCAATGCAGGCAGACGTGCTGCAAATATCTTTGCACTAGTGGGACAATACAGAAGTCCAACAGCCACTTTTAGGATGCCACTAAGTTCACTCAGTGTTTGCTAGTATAATGGCTTAGTAACAATGAGTTTGAGTGTGCAATGCATGCAGACGTGATGCAAATATCTTTGCACTAGTGGGACAATACAGAAGTCCAACAGCCACGTTTAGGATGCCACTAAATTTCCTCAGTGTTTGCTAGCATAATGGCTAAGTAACAATGAGTTTGAGTGTGCAATGCAAGGAGACGTGCTGCAAATATCTTTGCACTAGTGGTACAATACAGAAGTCCAACAGCCACGTTTAGGATGCCACTAAGTTTCCTCAGTGTTTGCTAGTATAATGGCTTAGTAACAATGAGTTTGAGTGTGCAATGCAAGCAGACGTGCTGCAAATATCTTTGCACTAGTGGGACAATACAGAAGTCCAACAGCCACGTTTAGGATGCCACTAAGTTCCCTCAGTGTTTGCTAGTATAATGGCTTAGTAACAATGAGTTTGTGTGTGCAATGCAGGCAGAGGTGCTGCAAATATCTTTGCACTTGTGGTATGATACAGAAGTCCAACAGCCACGTTTAGGATGCCACCAAGTTCACTCAGTGTTTGCTAGTATAATGGCTTAGTAACAATGAGTTTGAGTGTGCAATGCAGGCAGAGGTGCTGCAAATATCTTTGCACTTGTGGGACGATACAGAAGTCCAACAGCCACGTTTAGGATGCCACTAAGTTCACTCAGTGTTTGCTAGTATAATGGCTTAGTAACAATGAGTTGGAGTGTGCAAAGGGCAGGAGGGTACAGTGGCAGGGTTGTGGGTCTCTGGGTAGAGGAATTGAAGCCTGCCTTTCTATCCCTCCTAATGGGGAAATGCAGCGAGGAAATCCCTGACCTTAGCTACACAGACGCTGTCATCTTGTGTAGCTGTTAAACTCTGTTTTAAACTCTGTAACCTATGGCTATGACCCTGCCGGTATGAGCCCTTAAAAGGACTGATAGAAAGTGCTATCCCTATGCTGTACAGCGCTGTGTATGGAGCGTATACAGCAGTATCGGCGATAGGAGCTGCGCCAGTGATGTCTGACACCAAGGACGCAGAAGGCAGATAATGGCGTGCTGGAGGAAAATGTCCGGTTTTATAATGCAGGGACATGTGACATGGACATCCTATCACACATGCCATTGCTTCTCTGGCTAAAAGTCCACTTAGCTCTGTGTGTGTCTGGGATTGGCTGACATGCTGGCCCGCCCCACTACACGCGCGCGCTTAGGGAAGGAAGACAAGGAAAAAAAAAAAAAATGGCGATCGCCATTATACATACAGTAGTGATCTGAATGCGCTGTTCCCACACACTTTAGACTTAAATGTCATAATAGTGTGAGTCACAGAGTGACTTACACTATTACAGCGGAAAGCCAGCTAGGAATTAGCTGTTTTTTTTGCTGCTAGAATCGTTCTCGAACGTATCTAGAACTATCGAGCTTTAGCAAAAAAGCTTGAGTTCTAGTTTGATCTAGAACAGCCCCAAAATCACTCGAGCCGCGAACTGGAGAACCTCGAACCGTGAACCGCGCTCAACTCTAATCATGAGGAAAGAAGATTATATAGAAATACTGAAGCAACATCTCAAGACATCAGCCAGGAACTTAGAGACTAAGCATACTGCTAAACTGGTTACAAAGTGGCTTAAGGATAACAAAGTCAATGTTTTGGAGTGGCCATCACAAAGCCCTGATCTCAATATGATTGAAAATCTATGTGCAAAGCTGAAAAGGTCAGTGCGAGCAAGGCGCCCTACAAACATTGCTCAGTTAAACCAGTTCTGCCAGGAGGAATAGGCCCAAATTCCTACCATGTATTGTGAGAAGCTTGTGAAAGGAGATCTAAAATGTTTCACCTAAGTCATACAGTTTAAGGGCAATAGTTCAATATACTAATAAAATATATGGAAACTTTTGACTTTGCAGAAAGTAATAAAAATGCCTTAAATGTTCTTTCTCTCATTATTCCGGGATTTGGCAAATATAAATAATTTTGGTTCCTAATTGACCTAAAACAAGAAATTTCATGTTAGACAGTGAGAAAAACCTGCAGATGTGTCTTTTTAGATAGTGTATGTAAAATTCTGGTTTCAATTGTACATGTACACTTGTGGCACTGGGACTAAATGAAAATCTTTAATTCAATGATTACCCACTTTACCCTTGTGCGATTTTCCATTTTTCATTTTTGTTTTTTGCTCCCCTTCTTTCTAGAGCCGTAACTTTTTTATTTTTCCGTCAATCTTGCCATATGATGGCTTGCTTTTTCCAGGACGAGTTGTACTTTTAAATTAAACTATGAGTTTTATCATATAATGTACTGGAAAACATCAAACAAATTCCAGGTGCAGAAAATTTGCAAAAGAAGTGTGATTGATACCAAACATGTATAGGTTTACTTTTTTTCTAAGGGGTTAAAAACAATTCAGACATTTGTCCAAAAAAAGTGGCACACTTTTTGCACCATTTTCTGCGACCAGTAGCATTCTCATTTTTTGGGATATGTGGTTCAATTATTTTTTGTATCTCAAGCTGACAATTTTAATGATACCATGTCTGTGCAGATGCTATGTTTTTATTGCCTGTTATTGCATTTTGCGCAAATGTGCAACAACCAAAAAAACATAATTTTGGCGTTTGGATTTTTTTTTGCCACAATGCTGTTTACCGATCAGGTTAATTGATTTTACATTTTGATAGATCGGGCATTTTTGAATGCGGCAATACCAAATATGTGTATATTTTTTTGTTTTTTTAACTGAATTTGAACGTTTAGTTTTTTTTTTAGTTTTTTATATTTTTTGAACACCTTTTTAACTTTTCTTAATTTTACTAGTCCCCTAGAGGATTATAAGGATCAGCAGTCTGATCACTGATTATTTCTGTTGATCAGAGGAGCACAACATCAGCAGAAACACAGCATTCTTGTTAGAGCCGCTGCTCTGTCAGGAAGAACAGGAACTAAATCATTACAGCAACAGAAGTCATCAAATCACCCTATGCTAGCATGGAAACCATCAATTCCCCATGATTGTATTACAGGTCCACCAATGGAGGCAGGAAAGATGATTTCCTAAAAGCGGGCATTTAAATTGTGCTGTCACATTTTGACAGCCTGATCTAAAGGGTTAACAGGCACAATTGGATCGTAGATCCACCTGCGCCTGCTAGCAACACATGTCTGCTGTTCAAATCAGCAGACATGTGTGGAGATCACCCCCGACTCAGTGCAGCAGCCAGTGGTGACTACATCATTCAAGACGTACCAGTATGTCCTCGGATGTAAAGGGGGTTAAGGGTGTATGCACTTCATGTCTTTTTTAGACAAGTTCTGCCTGGAAGCTACATGAAAAATCTATAAAAAAATATCATAAAAAATAATTAACAAATGCACTGCAATGTCAATATGACTTGCAGTGCATAAATGCTGCCTTTTAAACATCTTTTAACTACTTAAGGATTCAACGGCTGAAAGAAGTGGCAGGATCATTCTGCAGGTGATTTTTGCTTAGAAGCAGCCACAATTTTATATATACTGCTCAAAAATATACAGTACAGACCAAAAGTTTGGACAAACCTTCTCCTCTCTAGAACAACTATTAAAAGAGACTTTGTGCAGCAGCCTTCATGGTAAAATAGCTGCTAGGAACCCACTGCTAAGGACAGGCAACAAGCAGAAGAGGCTTGTTTGGGCTAAAGAACACAAGGAATGGACATTAGACCAGTGGAAATCTGTGCTTTGGTCTGATGAGTCAAAAATTGAGATCTTTGGATCCAACCACAGTATCTTTTTAGAAAAGGTGAACGGATGGACTCTACATGCCTGGTTCCCACCGTGAAGCATGGAGGAGGAGGTGTGATGGTGTGGGGGGGCTTTGCTAGTGACACTGTTGGGGATTTATTCAAAATTGATGGCATACAGAACCGGCATGGCTACCACAGCATCTTGCAGCGGCATGCTATTCCATCCGATTTGTGTTTAGTTGGACCATCATTTATTTTTCAACAAGACAATGACCCCAAACACACCTCCAGGTTGTGTAAGGGCTATTTGACTAAGAAGGAGAGGGATGGGGTGCTACGCCAGATGACCTGGTCTCCACAGTCACCAGACCTGAACCCAATTGAGATGGTTTGGGGTGAGCTGGACCGCAGAGTGAAGGCAAAAGGGTCAACGAGTGCTAAGCATCTCTGGGAACTCCTTCAAGACTGTTGGAAAACCATTTCCGGTGGCTACCTCTTAAAGCTCATCAAGAGAATGACAAGTGTATGCAAAGCTGTAATCAAAGCAAAAGGTGGCTACTTTGAAGAACCTTGAATATAAGACATATTTTCAGTTGCTTCACACTTTTTTAAATATTTCATAGCACATGTTTTAATTCATAGTTTTGATGCCTTCAATGTGAATCTACAATTTTCAGAGTCCTGAAAATAAAGAAAACTCTTTGGATGAGAAGGTGTGTCCAAACTTTTGGTCTGTACTGTATTTGTTTCAGGCAAATTCATTGCAAAAATAATGAAAAACATAACAAAAACTGCAACATTTTCCCTAAGCATCGTCTGATTTAAAAGCTATACAAAGACGCTGGTGGGTTCTGATACTTTCCTCCATATTATTTATTTGTTGAAGATAATATAAGAATTTCTATAAGTCTAGTTTTCAAAGGATGGAGTATTTGATCAATGCCCTGGGAAAATGTAACATCAACTTTTTGCCATGCTTCATGGAAATTAAAAAATATAAGCAAGGTGTTAAATAACATCCAAATGTGCCACATAATGCCTACGGAACACTGCCACAAAGCATACAACCACTATGTATCATGGATAAAAAAAACCCATATAAGATACACATAATGGCTACAAACAATTTCCAAATAAAAGTGTAATAATAGCCAGCACCCATATTCAAATAACTAATCAGAATGGTGGTCTTATAATAGTATACAAATAACAATATCATGACAAACTAAAATGCTAAGCATACAGTGCCTACAAGTAGTATTCAACCCCCTGCAGATTTAGCAGGTTTGATAAGATGCAAATACGTTAGAGCCTGCAAACTTCAAACAAGAGCAGGATTTATTAACAGATGCATACATCTTACAAACCAACAAGTTATGTTGCTCAGTTAAATTTTAATACATTTTCAACATAAAAGTGTGGGTCAATTATTATTCAACCCCTAGGTTTAATATTTTGTGGAATAACCCTTGTTTGCAATTACAGCTAATAATCGTCTTTTATAAGACCTGATCAGGCCGGCACAGGTCTCTGGAGTTATCTTGGCCCACTCCTCCATGCAGATCTTCTCCAAGTTATCTAGGTTCTTTGGGTGTCTCATGTGGACTTTAATCTTGAGCTCCTTCCACAAGTTTTCAATTGGGTTAAGGTCAGGAGACTGACTAGGCCACTGCAACACCTTGATTTTTTCCCTCTTGAACCAGGCCTTGGTTTTCTTGGCTGTGTGCTTTGGGTCGTTGTCTTGTTGGAAGATGAAATGACGACCCATCTTAAGATCCTTGATGGAGGAGCGGAGGTTCTTGGCCAAAATTTCCAGGTAGGCCGTGATATCCATCTTCCCATGGATGCGGACCAGATGGCCAGGCCCCTTGGCTGAGAAACAGCCCCACAGCATGATGCTGCCACCACCATGCTTGACTGTAGGGATGGTATTCTTGGGGTCGTATGCAGTGCCATCCAGTCTCCAAACGTCACGTGTGTGGTTGGCACCAAAGATCTCGATCTTGGTCTCATCAGACCAGAGAACCTTGAACCAGTCTGTCTCAGAGTCCTCCAAGTGATCATGAGCAAACTGTAGACGAGCCTTGACATGACGCTTTGAAAGTAAAGGTACCTTACGGGCTCGTCTGGAACGGAGACCATTGCGGTGGAGTACGTTACTTATGGTATTGACTGAAACCAATGTCCCCACTGCCATGAGATCTTCCCGGAGCTTCTTCCTTGTTGTCCTTGGGTTAGCCTTGACTCTTCGGACAAGCCTGGCCTCGGCACGGGTGGAAACTTTCAAAGGCTGTCCAGGCTGTGGAAGGCTAACAGTAGTTCCATAAGCCTTCCACTTCTGGATGATGCTCCCAACAGTGGAGACAGGTAGGCCCAACTCCTTGGAAAGGGTTTTGTACCCCTTGCCAGCCTTGTGACCCTCCACGATCTTGTCTCTGATGGCCTTGGAATGCTCCTTTGTCTTTCCCATGTTGACCAAGTATGAGTGCTGTTCACAAGTTTGGGGAGGGTCTTAATTAGTCAGAAAAGGCTGGAAAAAGAGATAATTAATCCAAACATGTGAAGCTCATTGTTCTTTGTGCCTGAAATACTTTAGGGGAACCAAACAGAATTCTGGTGGATTGAGGGGTTGAATAATAAATGACCCTCTGAATAAACTTTTCACAATTTAAAAAAAAAAAAAAAAAGAAATAACAATCTTTTTTGCTGCAGTGCATTTCACACTTCCAGGCTGATCTACAGTCCAAATGTCACAATGCCAAGTTAATTCCGAATGTGTAAACCTGCTAAATCTGCAGGGGGTTGAATACTACTTGTAGGCACTGTACATGGCACCCTACTATCTAATGCAAAAAAAAAAAATTGTAACAGAATAGGGCCACAAATGCACAAAATGGTACCAATATTTCCCAAATAATAGTGACAAAGTGTACCCAAGTAAGAGTGCTATAAAAAACGAGAATACAAGGAATGAAGTCAACATAATTGAGCCAAATTTTGCACAAGTAACACCAAGTGGCACAATATATAAATGACAATTTTCTTATTATTGTTGAACAAACATAAAGGGGACTTTTTTTTACCTAAATCCTGCTACAAAAAGCTTTGCAAAATGAGTTTTAATAAAAATTTTGCATTGTTTAAATTTTATAGGCTCTTTGCTTCCCTGCACATTTCTGGAAGCAGAATGGGATTATTGAGAATCGGTCAGATAACACATTGTGAAGGGGGTTTGTAAATGTTGAATCATTTTTCTTAACTGCTCTGTGTTGGTTTAAAACCACAGACCACATCAAAGTTGAGCTGAGTTTTGATGTGGTTATAAATTAGAAGAGAGGAGCTTAGGAAAATATGGATAAAAACTCACAGATTCCACAATTGAAACAGATTCTCCTTTTACTTTTCTCAGAATTAAGCAATGTGCAAAGTTCTTAGAAAAACCCAAATGCTTAAAATACTGTATTTTAGCACAAGATCTTTGGATTAACCTCCTCTCCCCAATAGTCCAATAGTTTGTGCATCCTTAAGATTACAGTATAATTTTAAGTTTTACAAATTATGATTTTGCTTTCAGCTTTTGGATGTGGAGAAAACTTATACATGGCTAACAGGCCACACAACTGGACAAAAGTAATCCAAGGCTGGTGGGATGAAAATCAATACTTTTATCATGGAAAGGGAGCAACAGAAGATGGTGCTGTCACTGGCCATTATACCCAGGTAGGTGGCTGTGTATTTGTAAGCAGAGACCTCTTACAAAGCCTGGCTTTCTGAATGTTTTTTAAGGGGTAACGTTTCTCCTTGTGAAGAATGACATGCCAGTGTCACCTATAAGCTGTGCAATTGCATCTTCAGAAAGAAAGAAGACTTGAACTCTAGTGTCACCCACTCAAAAGTCTGTCATACAGCAAAGTCAGATCTCATGCTTTTCACTGAAGACGAACAATACTCCTAAACACCGTTTCTGCAAAGTGAGATTCTGGTTTGGCTTTTTTCCTAAGTAACATACAAAATGGAGTAGAGAAGGGGTTAATGCCGCGCATCAGCCAAATAAAGATGTAGAAATGTTGATGATGATAAACTTTCTAGTTATTCCATAGGTCTACGTGTTTCGAGGTGAAAACCTCTTCCTCAGCACCAGTACATCAACAAAAAGCCCTTGGCTTTTTGTTGATGTACTGGTCCTGAGGAAGAGGTTTTCACCTCGAAACGCATAGACCTATGGAATAAATAGAAAGTTTATCATCATCAACATTTCTACATCTTCATTTGGCTGATGCGCGGCATTAACCCCTTCTCTACTCCATTTTGTATGCTCATCCACGTGGGACTGCAGCAGATGCCATTATCTCATGCGCACTAGTGGTTGTGACTATCACAACCGATTCAGGTGAGTGTATATCTGTGGTATACCGCACCTTTCCGTTTGGTATTACACTATCAGCGCTCCTTATTTTCAGATTTCCATCCTAAGTAACATGGCAAGGCTCATTAAAAGATGGATATTGTCTTTTAGTATTTCTATTTCCAATAGGTGAGACTAATGTTTAAGTGCTCTTCCTCTCTGAGAAGGCAATTTGCGTTTTTCGTGAGTTGTGCTGGGATGGTGAATCATCAGACACCCCTCTGACATGCAAGAGCTCATTAGACAAGAAGCTACTGTACTTTTAGTTTTATAAGACACACTGGATTATAAGACGCACCCCAAAGTTAGAGGTGAAAAAGGAAAAAAAAATAGGCTCTGACTTATACTCCGGTGCTATTTTACTAGAGGGGGGCAGCAGCTGTGGTGAAGCAGGGTCACAGGAGGCAGGGGTAGTGCTGGAGTATGGCGATGCTGCAGTCACTGCGGTGGGGTCTGTGCTGGCAGCAATGGGGTCTATGCTGGCGGCGGTGGGGGCTGGAACAGCAGCTGTGGGGGCTGTGATGGCAGTGGTGGGTGCTGTGCTGGCAGCAGTGGGGGCTGTGCTGGCTGCGTGGATCAGTTCAGTGTGGCGAGAGTCACAAATGCTCTGTCAGCAGTGCAGGCTTCAAAGAAATGGCGTACAGATTTGGCGTATGCGCAGATGGAGCTCTTGGTTCAATGACAAGCCGAGAGCTCAGTCTTGACATGCGCCGAATCTGGGTGCCATTATTTGAAGTCAGAGCATCTGAGACACCCACTGCACCACCCTGCTCCACACAGCCGCCCACACAGACAGCCGTCCACACAGACAGCCAGCCAGTCAACCACCCGCACAAATAGACAGGCAGCTGCCCGCAACAAACAGATAGCCAGCTGCCCGCACAGACAGATAGTCAGCCACCCAGACAGACAGACAGCTACTTGGACAGGCAGCCCTTCGCACAGCCAGCCGCTGGCACAGAGAGCCGCCTGCATAGACAGACAGCCACTCGCACACACAGCCCCCACCGAAGCTCACACGACAGCCAGCACAGTGCCCATTCTCCACCTCCTGGTCAGCTACATTCAGATTTTAAGACTCACCCCTCATTTACCTCCTAAATTTTTGGGAAGAAAAGTGCGTCTTATAATCCAAAAAATGCGGTATTTAACTAGTACTGTCAAAGTAATCTCACTATAAATGACAAGAGGTTAACTCACCTTTCTCTGTCCATATCAATTACATCTGAATTATTTTGATCTCACACACTATACTTCTTCTATGCTGTACTATCACACATTATCTGAACAGTTTCTTTAGTGTTTTATTGATTTCTCTATCTCTATAAATGAGCTGTGAGCTCTGACATCATCTCTCTATCCAAATAAGCTACAAAATGGCAGCTGCATTTCCTACCTCTGATTTTATACAAGCTATGAGAGTTCCTCCTTTTTGACTGAGGCTAAGTTCACACTTCAGTTGTTTTGCATCAGTCACAATCCGTAGCCTTTAGGAATTACGGTATCCTGCAAAATATTTTGCAGGAATCCTGTTTTCCCCCATAGGCTTCTATTAGTGACGGATTGTGACTGATGATGCTGCGTTGCATCCGCTGCGTCGCGGTCAGTTGTTTTTTAACTGACCGCTGGGCGGGAGCAACGCAGCATGTAACGTTTTTTGAGCAGCGCGATCCGTAGGATTTTGCTGCGCATGCGCTCTCTGGCTCCCCGCCCCCATAACCAGGATAAACATCGGGTAACCAAGCAATGCGCTTTGGTTAGTTACCCGATATTTACAGTGGTTACGGGTGCACGGAGCCCGCGCTAAGCTGGTATCCAAGATAAATATCGGGTAACCAAGCAAAAAGTGCTTTGCTTTTAGTTACCCGATATTTACCCTGGATACAGTGTGCAAGGAGGCTGACACTTCACCACTCGGCTCCGCATGTACACACGCACTCACACACACACTCACATACATACATACACACACACACACACACACACTCACTCACTCACCTGTCCCCAGGCATGCAGACCGCGACACTGACGTCCTCAGCTCCGCCCCCGAACTCCGCCCCCCCAAACTCCGCCCCCAGCACACAACGGAGTCCGACAAAGAAATTCTTTTCTTTGTCACCGTTGTCATCCGTTGTACAACGCATCAGTCACATGCGTCAAGCAACGCATGTGACTGATGCAAAACTACTGAAGTGTGAACTTAGCCCGAGTTATACTTTGTCTAGCTGATTAAATCTTCTGCAATTTGTAAAATGGCCATTTTTAGGAAAAAAAACCTCCTAAACATTTGACGCAATTACAATTCTCATTGAAATAATCTGCTCATCCCTAATGTCCTAAATAATTTTCAATTTCTACAAGATGCCTACTGCATATGCAATGCTCTTTAATTGACTACAGTATTGTACTTCTGGTGGCAACAGCTTCACTTTTCCAGATACCTCATAGTTCAATGGAATTTTTGTAGGGCATCACATAAACTTTAAATTCATTTGTTGTCCCTAAAGATACATTATGTATTGTGCATATATAATTTTTTTTCATTCTTTTGTCTCCATATTATGTTTCCTTTTTTTATACTTGCAGCTCGTCTGGTATAAATCCTATAAACTGGGTTGTGCCGTATCTTTTTGTCCCAATCAGAAATTATCTTATTTCTTTGTTTGTCACTACTGCCCATCGTAAGTAAATTGTTTTCTTTTATTTTTTTACATTTTACTACTGTATTTATTATAGTTTCCTATTTATGTATTTTAGTTAATTGATTTGATTTGGCAATTGCTAGCGATGTCGTAGTGTGTAAAGCCCGCTTTAGGCCCTGTGCGCACACTGCATTTTTACCCGCTTTTTTTTGCATTTTTGCTGCAGAAATTTCTTGAGAAAATTTTTGTAACCTTTCTGCACACATTCCCAGCAAAACCGATGGAAAAAAAATAGCTGTGCGCACACTGCGTTTTTTTTCTCAAGAACATTCTTTCTGCAGAATTTCTTGAGAAAAACAAGGAGCATGTCAGCTCTTTTCTGCAGATACCTGCGTTTTTTGCCATAGATAATGGTAAAAAACGCAGGGACCAACATATGGAAAAAACAATAAAAAATGCACAAAGCGCTGTAAAAACGCATGCGTTTTTCAGTGCATTATTGGTGCGTTTTTTGAATGCAAGTGCGCTAATCTTTCAGACTCTCAAGGAATTTCTTGAGAAAAGTCCTTTTTCTGGTGCGCACAGGGCCTTATACTGTCTTCTCAAGTCATAGCTAAGATGTGTTTAGCTTAGTAAATCTGCTATTAAAAATAAAGTTTCAGAGTTATAGGCAAAAAAGTAGGTTCTAATACATGGTCTATATAGATGAAGGTCTGTTCCTAAGTCTTAATAAATAGTGATGAGCGGGCACTACCATGCTCGGGTGCTTAATGTTCATAACTAGTGATGAGCGAGCACTACCATGCTCGGGTGTTCAGTACTTATTACTAGTGATGAGCGGGCACTACCATGCTTGGGTGCTTGGTATCGTAACTAGTGATGAGCGAGCACTACGATGCTTGGGTGCTTGGTACTCGTAACTAGTGATGAGCGAAAACTAGATGCTTGGGTGCTCAGTACTCGTAACTAGTGATGAGCGGGCACTACCATGCGCGGGTGCTCAGTACTCGTAACTATTGATGAGCGGGCACTACCATGCTCGGGTGCTCAGTACTTGTAACTAGTGATGAGTGAACACTACCATGCTCGAGTAATTGGTACTCGTAACTAGTGATGAGCGGGCACTACCATGCGCGGGTGCTCAGTACTTGTAACTAGTGATGAGCGGGCACTACCATGCTCGGGTACTCGGTACTCGTAACTAGTGATGAGCGAGTACTACCATGCTTGGGTGCTTGGTGCTCATAACTAGTGATGAGTGAGCACTACCATGCTCGGGTACTCGGTACTCGTAACTAGTGATGAGCGAGTACTACCATGCTTGGGTGCTTGGTGCTCATAACTAGTGATGAGTGAGCACTACCATGCTCGGGTGCTCAGTACTTGTAACTAGTGATGAGTGAGCACTACGATGCTCAGGTCCTCGGTACTCATAACTGGTGATGAGCGGGCACTACGATGCTCGGGTCCTCGGTTCTCGTAACTAGTGATGAGCGGGCACTACCATGTTCGGGTGCTCAGTGCTCATAACTAGTGATGAGCGGGCACTACCATACTTGGGTGCTCGGTATTGGTAACAATCAGTTAATGCTGAGATGGGCGTAACTCACATACCCAAGAATAATGATGGATGTTGATGGGGAACTTGAGCATTTTTCTAGGAAATCTTTTGGAAAAATACTTCAGTTTTCCATTGATATCCATTATGATCGGGTACTCGAATGGTGCCCATCTGAGAATTTACTGCTTGTTATGAGTACCAAGCAACTGAGAATGGTAGTGCTCTCTCATCACTATTCATAAATTATGGGTCTGTGCTGGGATCTGTAAATATAAGGGCTCAGGTTACTGAGTTGTATAAAGAGGTCTATATAGTTGGAGGACTGAACTTGTCTATTCATCGGGATCTAATCTAGGATCTATTTAGATGTGTGGCCTTAACTAGGATCTATATAGATGAAGGATGGCCTGGGATTTGTCTATATAGTTGAAATCCAAATTGGGCTTTTCATAACTGGGAGGTTCTAGTCTAGGTTCTTTATGGATGGAGGTCTGTTATGAAATGTTCATAAATTAGGGTCTGATTTGGGAACTGAATACTTGGTGGATCTTATCCTGAATCAGTTTTTGTCATAATTGTTATGTCTAGGGATCTGTTTTTATTATGGGGTGTGTTCAAGGGGGCAATGGAATGTAGACTATTTGTGATTCTACGCAACATGGGTGTGACGAAGAGCCGGGTGAGTGTCTCATAATATCCACCCGCTCTTCACCAATTTGTCACAATCAGACTACTCTCTAGCGCCCCTATTGTCAGGAGGTCAATTTTGGTACTGCCAGACAATAAGTAAATGAGGCTGCTGAACTACTAATGCCAAATATGGAATGTTTACCAGTATGGGTAATATATATATATATATATATATATATATATATATATCAACGATTGCTGCTAATGGAATATATATGTACCTTGATACCTCTTACTGGTGGCACCCCAATAATTCAACACAACAATAATTTTGCTGCCACCACCGAAACTGACAACCTCCAAAAATGGGGTTCTGACTTTTATGCCCTCAGGTCACCCCCTTCTCCGTGATCTCATTTTATGATATCTTGTAGGCTATGGCAAGCATGTAAACAAGATTAGATAATTCTAGTTTTTCACATATCTTTGTCCCTGGGCCACACAGGTGAAAGATATTAGCGTCATATTTTATGTCTCGGTTTTTCATTCGCATAGATACCAAACACGACGTATCTAGCATGATTTTATTGGCCAATTCCCATTTGTCGGGATACCGTCGATCACCTAGCAAAGCCAAATGGTGTGCTGCATTCAGCGCTCCGCTGTGATTCTGACAATATGCTTTTCATTTTTCTAGCATTAACTTGGCAGCTAAAAACTGTGTTAATAGCTTTTCTACTTAAAAGAACAAAGATGTTTTTGTGTGCACAGATTTGGCTTCAGCTATTCCATCCCCTTGGTCGTAAATACCAAAACTCTCAGGCTGATCAGATAGTGTTGTCATGGCGATCTGTGCTGGGGTGTGGGGTGATATTAGGGACCTTAGAGTTCTAACATGACAATGGGTCATAGTAATGACTATCAACATGATGCAAATAACATATTGTAACTGTGAACACAAGAAGCAAAAAAAACCATATAATACAAACTTAGGCTATGTTCTCTTTGTGGCATAAACAACAACGCTCTAGATTTCTAGTTCTACTAGACATTGGTGCCAGAGCCCACGTGAAGATTAGATACCTTGAAATTTAAGGCTATGTTCAGACGCTGCGTTTTTTACCTGCGTTTTTGGTCCGTTTTTGCTGCAGAAATTTCTTGAGAAATTCTTGTAACCTTTCTGCAGACATTCCCCAGCAAAACCTATGGGGAAAAAAATTAGCTATGCGCACACTGTGTTTTTTTCTTAAGAAAATTCTTTCAGTAGATTTTCTTAAGAAAAAGAATGAGCATCTCACTTCTTTTCTGCAGCTAACTGCGTTATTTCACTCCATTGACTGTAATGTAATCATGAAATAGCGCAGGTATAACGCAGGTAGCAAGTGATGTGCGCTATTCCTGCGTTATACCTGCTTAATGCCTGCGTTATTCCCGTGTTATTTCGCGTTTTCAAGACATAGTGTACTTCCCTGCACTGCGTTTTGCAGGGAAGTGATGTCACTAGGACAGGAAGAGGAAGGAGAAGAGAAAAAAAAAGCGTGGGCTACGCTGTATTTTTACCTTCCAGACGGGTAAACACACAGCAGCGGCCCGGTATTCTCAGGCTGGGGAGAGCGAGGGACAGGGTTAATGCCCCCTCCCCCTCCCACAGCCGAGAATATCAGCCTCAGCTGCCCCGGGACTGTCGCATCCATTATGCGACAGTCCCGGCGTGTTACCGGCTCCTCCAAATGCCGTGATGTTGGGGCAATCCAGGTAATATGGAGTTAACGGCAACTAATAGCTGCCGCTAAGTCCAAGATTAGTGATTGCAGCGTCTATGACACGCCGTCACTAATATGAAAGTGAAAGTAAAGAAACACACACCGAAAAATCCTTTATTTTGAATAAAAGACAAAAAGCCCCTCTTTCTCCACTGTATTAACACCTCCCAGACACAGCTCCGATGTAATTCACAGCGATGTCCCCCGGCGCTTCAAGCCCTGCTCCAGCCGCGTGTGACAGTTCTCCACGGGTCAGTGAGCGAGTGCTGAATGCGGCTCCTGAGCATGGCTGCGGGTAACTACAGGACATTTCTCACGGCCAGTGATGTGAACACATTACCGGCCGCGAGAAGTGCAGTGTGTGGGGGGAAACATCATAAATAAAGCTGGAATATCTATACCTCTATTATCTATCTATGTATCTATTATCTATCTATCTATCCCTCTATCTATCTATCTATCTTTCTATGTAGCTGTGGCACCCCTGAGGATTCCGTCGCCACAGGCCATTGCACCCCATCCAGCGGTGTGATGTCCCATTCTGGGTAAGGAAAAGAGTGAACGCCGGTCCCCAGGCAAATCTACACAACACCCATTGTTAGGTACACTCTGGGACCAGGGATAGTGGCAGCAACCCTCCCATGCTGCATGCTGGGAGGGGCTGTAAGACCCATCCCTGCTCCTATAGGGTACAGCTTAGCAACTGGGGAGGTGGGAGGAGCCACCAGAGTGCAGTCAGAGAAAGGAAGGTCAAGTGTAGGAAGTTGAAGAGAGTGAGGGGAAGGAGGAGGAGTTCTGCAGGAGGCAGACGAGAAGGAGAAGCAGAAGAAAAGCTCTAGTCAGACAGGAGCTAAGAAACGAAAGTGACGCTTCCTGGTGAAGACCCTGGGACTCAGAGGGTCCAGGTGACACCAAGCAGGGAACGAAGGCATTCCAGGCTGGTGAGCTGTGGTGGCCTGTTCCACAGGAACATCGGTGGAGGGATCAAGCTGCAACAGGGGACGGTCCCTAGAAACAGAAGGAGTGAAAAATCATCTCCAACAGTAAAAAACGAGGCCCAGGGAAAGTTGCAAACTTCCCGGGCCACAGCCCACAGCAGAACCTCTAGAAAGGGGGCAAGTAACCGACAGGCGAGCTCCCAGCCTGGAGGCTGTAGTGGAGGCCGAGCAGGTTCATCCTAAAAGAGCTAGGCTTAAGGAGACAGCTGAAGACAGAGACACTTTAGAGAGAAGGGTAACGGCTTTCATTCCAGAAATCACCCAGAAACGGCGGAGGTCCCTGACAGTGGGTTCCAGCCGTCCGAAGGCACCAGTGTGCACCTACCAGGAAGTGTGAGTAAAGATCTTGGAATTGCACCCTCCGGTGTTGTCTCAGTTATTGTCGCCTGCATAGACTTCCATCACACCATAGACTCTCACGAGCACCAACAGTGTCCCCGGGGCACCGCTCAACCTGTGGGGAGCAGTACCACCATTGCTGCCATTCCATCACCCCGGAGGCCTCATACAGCAGCGGCGGCTTAATAGCCGCAAACCACAGGTGGCGTCACGACAAATATAAACTTTATTCACCCCAAGTCACCAGCCATATTAATTGACCCCACCAGGGCCACGGAGCCGGGCCCCGCCACTAGAGATGAGCGAACTGGTCCCGGTTCGGCTCGAGGCCGGTTCGCCGAACGGGGGTCCCGTTCGAGTTCGGTTCGTCGAACGTTCGACGAACCGAACTCGAACATATAGGCTAGAATCGGAGGCAATCACAAACACATAAAAATGCATTATAAATGTACACAAACAGTTAATAAACATTGCCATAACACTTACCGGTCCTCGCGATCCCTTCTGCACTCTGTCTCCTGCCGCTATTCCATCCGATGATCGCTGAATCCTCCCGGTGACCTGCACTGCCAGCAGAGAAGCAGGACCTATCGTGACGTCAAAATAGCCATGTGACCAGTCACGTGGCTATTATCTCATTGGCTACAGACTGGTCACATGACTATGACACGTCATGTAGGACCTGCGAGTGCATCTCTCCGGTACACGGTGCACATATGTGTATCGCCGTGTACCGGCGACATGCTCTAGCACACGGTCGACTCCCCGTTCCGTTAGGGACCGGCTGACACAGCCGGTCATTAACGGAGATCACCGTTGCCATAGCAACGCAGTTAGCGGTGACGTCACCACTAACCGCGGCTCCGAGAGCACCGTTGCTATGGTAACGCGTCTGTCAGCGTTACCGCTAGCAGCCAGCACTGATCACTCACGGAGTGAAGGCTGCACGCTGCTTCCCGATTGTAGTGATGATTGTAGTGAGGATGGAGGTTCCCCAGCCCCAAGTGATGAGCTGGTGAATCTCATCCTCACTACAATCGTCACTACTACTACACTAGCAAGAAAGAAGACAGAAGAGCAGGATCGTGGAGGGCTGACAGGGGGTAATAAAGATGGAGTCTCTAATGTGTCTGTGTATTTATTTCTATTAAAGTATTTTTTCTCTGTGTGGTGTCTTTTTTTTAACCCTTTATTGGAGATTCTTAATGGCCGGGTCAAACGTGCCTGACATTAAGAATCTCTGGCTTAATACTGGCTAGTAAAACAAAGCCAGTATTAACTCTTGATTACCCAACAAGCCACCCGGCTACAGGGCTGTTGGAAGAGTTGGATACAGCGCCAAATGATGGCGCTTCTATGAGAGCGCCATTTTCTGGGATGGCTGCGGACTGCAATTCGCAGCAGAGGCGCCCAGAAACCTCGGGCTAACCTGTGCTGCGGATTCCAATCCCCAGCTGCCTAGTTGTACCCGGCTGGACACAAAAATGGGGCGAAGCCCACGTCATTTGTTTTTTAATTATTTCATGAAATAAGTGAAATAATTAAAAAAAAACAGGCTTCCCTATATTTTTGGTTCCCAGCCGGGTACAAATAGGCAACTGGGGGTTGGAGGCAGCCCGTGGCTGCCAGCTGTACCTGGCTAGCATACAAAAATATGGCGAAGCCCACGTCATTTTTTTGGTGGGCAAAAAACTTCTGCATACAGTCCTGGATGGAGTATGCTGAGCCTTGTAGTTCTGCAGCTGCTGTCTGCTCTTCTCCATACAGACAGACAGCAGCTGCAGAACTACAAGGCTCAGCATACTCCATCCAGGACTGTATGCAGAAGTTTTTTGCCCCCTGAAAAAATTATGTGGGCTTCGCCATATTTTTGTATGCTAGCCAGGTACAGCAGGCAGGTACGGCTGCCCCCAACCCCCAGTTGCCTATTTGTACCCGGCTGGGAACCAAAAATAAAGGGAAGCCCTTTTTTTATTATTTCATGAATTTCATGAAATAATTAGAAAACAAATGACGTAGGCTTTGCCCCATTTTTGTGTCCAGCCAGGTACAACTAGGCAGCTGGGGATTGGAATCCGCACCACAGGTTGGCCTGAGCTTTCTGGGCCCCACTGCTGCGAATTGCAGTCTGCAGCCACCTCAGAAAATGGCATTTTCATAGAAGCGCCATCTTCTGGCGCTGTATCCAACTCTTCCAGCACCTGCCTGCTATACCTGGCTAGCATACAAAAATATGGCGAAGCTCACGTCCTTTTTTTGTAGTTTTTTGGCAAAAAAAATAAAAAATGCAATGAATCTGCACTCACTCTCCCCGGGTCCACAGCAGCAGAGTCCATGTCGTAATGGTTGCTACCAAAGCTGCAATGCCCTGCTCATGAGGTAAGGGCATGCCTAATCAGGAGAACTACTGTAGAGGAAGCTCTGCTCACTTGTATATAGGTGCTCAGAGGTAATAATAGATAAAATTAGTGAGTAACCTCGGCACTCTAAATCTCCCAGACTAAGTTAGTAAGTCACAATGGATAGTAATGCAAAATCACTCTTTATTGGTCCGTATTAAGAAATTTTTTTTTTCATAAGCATATATGTTTTTGTCCAAAACAAGTTACAAATGACGTTTCGGCCTGAGCCTTCGTCAGATTGGACTTATCTGCATGTAATCATGAAAAATGACAATAATCAGTATCACATAAGAGTGAGAGAACAATAACATAAACTCGAACAATGTAGAGGTACAATTGGGATGCAGCAAAAAAATTGCAACACAGCAAGAAATGAAACACGTGATACAAATGTCATGGAGTGGAGCACCCTTTGGTGCCTTTCATGTGGCACTAAGGGGTGCTTAGCTTTGTATTTTGCCAAAAAAATGAAAAAAAAAATGACGTAGGGTTCCCCCTAGTTTTGTAGCCAGCTAGGGTAAAGCAGACGGCTGCAGCCTGCAGACCACAGCTGGCAACCTCACCTTGGCTGGTAATCCAAAACTGAGGGCACCCCACGCTGTTATTTTAAATTAAATAAATAATTTAAAAAAAAAAAAACGTAGGGGTCCCCCAAAATTGGATCACCAGCCAAGGTAAAGCAGACAGCTGGGGCCTGATATTCTCAGACTAGGGAGGTGCATGGTTATTGGACTCTCCCAAGCCTAAAAATAGCAGGCCGCAGCCGCCCCAGAAGTGGCGCATCCATTAGATGCGCCAATCCTGGTGCTTCGCCCCAGCTCATCCCGCGCCCTGGTGCGGTGGCAAACGGGGTAATATATGGGGTTAATACCAGATGTGTAATGTCACCTGGCATCAAGCCCTGGGGTTGGTGAGGTCAGGCGTCTATCAGATACCCGACATCACCAACCCAGTCAGTAATAAAAAAAAATAGACGACAAACACATTTTTATTTGAAAAAACACTCCCCAAAACATTCCCTCTTTAACCAATTTATTAGAATGAAAAACAAATCCAGGTCTGCTGTAATCCAAGGGGTTGCCATGACGATCCACACTCTCCCAGTCAATGAAGAGCAGGATGTTCCCCATTGGCTGGGAGAGCAGTGCAGTGACCTGAGCTAACATCAATGGGTCAGCCCAGGTCACTGCAGGGGATGACAAGTGCTGCTGTCAGCGAGGTACATTACCTGCGCTGATCTCCAGCACTGCCGACATCCCCTGTCACTGAGTTCAGTGACCGGCGCCTTCACATCAAGTATCGCGAGAGGTCCGTGACGTCACCGCTAGTCAGTCTCGGGTCGGAAGCGAGAGGTGATGTGACAAGCGGCGGCCATGGAGGACAGTGACAGCGCTGAGGTCGGGATGGCAGGACTTCATCACCGCAGGTAAGCCGAGCGGGGGGGGGGATGTGTGTGTGTGTATGTATGTGTACGTGTGTGTGTGTATATGTGTTCATGCCGCGGGCAGGAGGGGGCGGAGCGAGCTGAGCGGGAAGTGTGGGCTTCCTGCACGTAACTAAGATAAACATCGGGTTACTAACCAAAGCGCTTTGCTTGGATACCCGATGTTTATCTTGGTTACCAGCTTGTGGCAGGCTGCCAGCGATGGCTCATGCACACTGTAGCTGTAAAAAGCCCTGCTTTTTGCTGCTAGAACCGTTCTCGAACGTATCTAGAACTATCGAGCTTTTGCAAAAAGCTCGAGTTCTAGTTCGATCTCGAACAGCCCCAAAAATCACTCGAGCTTAGAACTGGAGAACCTCGAACCACGAACCGAGCTCAACTCTACCCGCCACCACTGACGACCCCCGGACTAGTCCGGTCCGGCACCGGGTGTCCCATAGCCCTGGGGTGGGTGAGTCAAATTTGGCGTTACGAACAGGATTTCGTGCCCGGTCCCACCGGGTACTGTGCCCCCTTTGTTTATATGTACCGGGCCACGGAACTGGAATGTGGTCCCCGGTGAATGTGTAATGTGTCCTGTGTTAACCAGGCCACTGGACTTAGTGGCTGGTCTTGTCCTTGCCCTTTTAGTTTAATAAGTTGAACAAACTGCCAGGCTACTGGACTTGTTGTAGTCAGAAATGTAAATAGTTGCACCTGTTGTGCCCCCTACCAGAATTATGGAGGAAGTGCCAAACCGTGCAATGGACTGGAAGTGCACATTTAGAGTTTCTTTATAAGAAAGTTTTGCAACGTTAAAGTGACTGTGCCTCCCATAAAGGGAAGAAAAGTTTTATTGTTTTATGTTATGCATAACAAAAATTTTGCAATTCCTTCCACATTTTCTGTTGTTTTTCAGCCCGAGGACGTGCTGAGATTCGCTGTGGGGGAGTGTGGCGCCCCTGAGGCTTCCGTCGCCACAGGCCATTGCACCCCATCCAGCGGTGTGATGTCCCATTCTGGGTAAGGAAAGGAGTGAACGCCGGTCCCCAAGCAAATCTACACAACACCCATTGTTAGGTACACACTGGGACCAGGGATAGTGGCAGCAACCCTCCCATGCTGCATGCTGGGAGGGGCTGTAAGACCCATCCCTGCTCCTATAGGGTACAGCTTAGCAACTGGGGAGGTGGGAGGAGCCACCAGAGTGCAGTCAGAGAAAGGAAGGTCAAGTGTAGGAAGTTGAAGAGAGTGAGGGGAAGGAGGAGGAGGTCTGCAGGAGGCAGACGAGAAGGAGAAGCAGAAGAAAAGCTCTAGTCAGACAGGAGCTAAGAAACGAAAGTGACGCTTCCTGGTGAAGACCCTGGGACTCAGAGGGTCCAGGTGACACCAAGCAGGGAACGAAGGGATTCCAGGGCCACGGATAGCTGGTGAGCTGTGGTGGCCTGTTCCACAGGAACATCGGTGGAGGGATCAAGCTGCAACAGGGGACGGTCCCTAGAAACAGAAGGAGTGAAAAATCATCTCCAACAGTAAAAACCGAGGCCCAGGGAAAGTTGCAAACTCCCCGGGCCACAGCCCACAGCAGAACCTCTAGAAAGGGGGCAAGTAACCGACAGGTGAGCTCCCAGCCTGGAGGCTGTAGTGGAGGCCGAGCAGGTTCATCCTAAAAGAGCTAGGCTTAAGGAGACAGCTGAAGACAGAGACACTTTAGAGAGAAGGGTACCGGCTTTCATTCCAGAAATCACCCAGAAACGGCGGAGGTCCCTGACAGTGGGTTCCAGCCGTCTGAAGGCACCAGTGTGCACCTACCAGGAAGTGTGAGTAAAGATCTTGTAATTGCACCCTCCGTTGTTGTCTCAGTTATTGTCGGCTGCATAGACTTCCATTACACCATAGACTCTCACGAGCACCAACAGTGTCCCCGGGACACCGCTCCACCTGTGGGGAGCAGTACCACCATTGCTGCCATTCCATTACCCCGGAGGCCTCATACAGCAGCGGCGGCTTAATAGCCGCAAACCACAGGTGGCGTCACGACAAATATAAACTTTATTCACCCCAAGTCACCAGCCATATTAATTGACCCCACCAGGGCCACGGAACCGGGCCCCGCCACCACTGCCGACCCCCGGACTAGTCCGGTCCGGCACCGGGTGTCCCATAGCCCTGGGGTGGGTGAGTCATAGCTATCTATCTATCTATGTATCTATCTATCTATCTATCCCTCTATTATCTATCTATCTATCCCTCTATCTATCTATTATCTATCTATCTATCTATCTATCTATCCCTCTATCTATCTATCTATCTATCTATCTATCTATCTATCTATCTATCCCTCTATCTATCTATCCCTCTATCTATCTATATATCTATCTATCTATCCATCCCTCTATCTATCTATCTATCTATCTATCTATCTATCTATCCCTCTATCTATCTATCTATCCATCTATCTATCTATCTATCTATCTATCTATCTATCTATCTATCTCTTATTTATCTATCTATTCCTCTATCTATCTATATCATCTATCTATCTATACCCCTAAATATCTATCTATTATCTATCTATATCTATCTATTATCTATCTTTCTATATTATCTATCCTTCTGTCGATCTATCATCTATCTATCTATCTATCTATCTATCTATCTATCTATATCTATCTATCTATCCTTCTATCTATCTATCTATCTATCTATCTATCTATCTATCTATCTACCCCTCTATCTATCTATCTATCTATCTATCTATCTATCTATCTATCCATCTATCTTATCTATCTATCTATACCCCTAAATATCTATCTATTATCTATCTATACCCCTAAATATCTATTATCTATCTATCCCTCTATCTATTATCTATATCTCTCCCTCTATACTCTATCTTTTCCCCTAAATATCTATATCTATCTATCTATCATATATCTATCTCTGTATTATTTTTTTTTTTTTTATTTTCAATGTGCTTTATTGCTGTAAAGGCATTAAAAAACGCAGGGACCAACATGAAAGAAAACGCACCAAAAACGCACCTGCGTTATTGGTGCGTTTTTTAACGCAGGTGCGCTAATCCTTCACTCTCAAGAAATTTCTTAAGAAATTTCTTAAGAAAAATCATTTTTTTAGTGTGAACATAGCCTAAAGGTGTTGTGCCACAAACATATATAATGCACCCACTGGTCAACTGTGTGAGTACTACACATCTGACCTCTGGGGTATCCACTAACCCCAAGCATACTGTAGATGAACCCAAAGTCTTCTGTGTGAATGGAGCAGGTGTGAGCATGTGCGACAGCACCACTAAAAACTCCTATTATGGAGCAATGATTGCACATGCTCACTACAATTTTACTCACACTGGAGACATCGGAAACTTGGGGACACTGTTCTTATGATTTTTGGGGGCCACCAGCAGTTAGGCCTGTTAAAATTATACATTTATTAACTTGCTATGTTATTTATGTGATAATTTTTTAAAGATGCCAAATATTGAATGTGGAATATTGAGCAAAATATGATACTAATTATATCCATTTTTTATGACAGTGGAAATGTAAAAAAGTATATCAATGTCCCATATGAAGCCGGAGACGTGTGTGCCCAATGTGAAAAGGATTGTGTTAATGGACTGTGCGGTAAGATTTTCTTCCTAAAAGTTCATGTTTTCACAACTTAGGAGCCTGAAACTTTTGTGAAACCAGAGGTCTCATTGACTTATATGAATTTGTATTGAAATATACTTCAGAAACACCAGAAAGTCCGTAATAAATCAGCTTGTGTACAGAGATTTATAACTCATGAATAAGAGGCCCTCAATCATATCCTATCTTCAACCTTTCCATGTGCAACACTTTTTGTTAGACTCAGCATGCTATACTACACTTAAGGCCCTCTTCCCACATTCATGCTTCCAGTACGTATAGTGTCCATTTCCACACATAACAGAGACATGGACACAGGTAGACCCATTAAATTCAGTGTTTTTTTTTCCACACAGTTCGTGTTTTATCATGGAACGTGTGTCCATGTGGAGTACACTTGTGTCTGTGTGCTCCACATGTCCGTTTTTGATTGACAGCTGTGAGACTGTGACCGGGGTTGTCTATGACGGCCGGTACGTCTCGACCCGGTTGTGCTCCCTCCATGTATAGAAAGCAACTCCACTCCAGGGTTAATGCTGTTTCCCTGCAGGCTGAAAGGAGGGTTAAAAGGAAACAGAAAGATGGGCGTGGGCCCCCTAGTGTGAGGGAGTGAACACAACTCCCTGAGTTTCTGCCAAAGAAAACACATGTGAGCCATTTCTGGAATCTGGCTTGTTGGTCCAGGAGGAAGACATTCCGGAACGTGTTGTGTGCTGTTTTGGACTTTGTGCAATAAACCGTGTGCTGTGACCATTGGTGCCTGGATCCCGTGTCTTCTGCCGCGCAGCCGACCACACTACCTCACAGATGGTGGAGAACGCGGGCATGCCAGCCCGGTGAGGTGTAGCATCCATCCCTGGTGACCCAGTAGCGCATGTCCTGGATTCGAGCGGCTATACTACAGCCCAAACCCGGCGACGCCATGGAGGACATTCTAAAGCAGCTGGCTCAGGCTAATGCACAGCAACAACAGACCAATGCACACCTGCTCCGGTCGTTGGATCGTCAGCAGCAACAGCACCAGCACTCCTTGCAGTTGCAGGAACAAAGGCACCAAGAACAGATGGTTCTCCTGGCCAAGTCGATCCGTGCCGGACTGGCAGCAACAACCCCGGGACCAGGTGACAACGGCAGCGTCCGGAAAGCGGTGAGACAAGCGTTGCAAAAGATGACCCCGGGGGATGATGTGGAAGCGTTCCTGGCGGTGTTTGAGCGGGTGGCCGAGCGGGAGAAGCTGCCGACCCCCCAGTGGGCTGAGGTATTGTCGCCATATCTGACGGGAGAGCCCCAAAAAGCGTACCTGGACCTCTGTACCGAGGACGCCATATAATATGAGACCCTGAAAGCCGAAATACTTGCTCGGTTGGGGGTGATTACCTATTTACGGGCTCAACGGGTAAATCAGTGGTTCTATGAGGAAGTCAAACCCGTACGCTGCCAGGCCTATGACTTGTTGCATCGGGTAAAGAAGTGGTTGCAGCCTGACACTCTGAGCCCTGCGCAAATGGTGGAGAGGGTAGTGGTTGATCGCTTTGTGCGCACTTTACCGTCACCATTCAACGGTGGGTAGGACAGGGCGACCCAAGTACCCTGGACCAATTAGTGTGCCTGGTGGAGCGGCATGTGGCTACGCAGGACTTGATACGGGACACTGAGACTTTGCGTGCCGCCCGTCGGTCCGGCCCCTCCAAGCCTCGGGCCAAGGACCCACCGCTGACACCAGTGCGGGAGTCCGCTACCGTCCCATCTGAGGCCGCGCCCGCCGTCCCTGAGGTCTGGAAGGCTATGTACCCTAAACGACAACTCATCAAGGGGGTTTCCTTCCCTATTAGATGTTGGCGGTGCCAGCGGGTGGGACATATGGAAGCCCAGTGTCCACTCACCACGGAGCCCATGGATTGTGGGGTTACCCGGCGGGGTTCAATGTATGCTCAGGCGGTGTGTACCGCGGACCTTGTCTCCCCGGAGACTGAGCCCCACTTGTGCCAAATACAGGTGAATGGATGTCCGGTTACAGGCTTGTTGGATTCCGGAAGCTTAGTGACCCTTGTGCAATCAACCCTAATGGCTGAAGTAAAGGCCACAGGACGTACAGTGGGGGTGGTTTGCATACATGGGGACCGCCGAGATTATCCCACGGGGGTTGTCACCATCACAGCACCCTGCGGTAAGGTGCAACATGAGGTGGGACTTATGAACACTCTTCCCTATGACGTGATCCTAGGAAGGGATCTGCCGTATTTTTGGACTCTATGGAAGGGGCCTCCTAAGTCCCCTCAGGTATTGGACAGTCCGGGACCTGAGCCCGACAATCCCGAATCCCGGACGCCTGCCGGAGGGGTCCCCATGATAGGGACAGAATGTGAACCCGATAGGTCACCCCTAGAGGTATTGGCAGGAGAGGCTGAGATGGTCGAGCCCATCCCGGAGTTGGAGGCGTCCCCGGATACGTTTGGGACAGCCCAACTCCAGGACCCTACATTAATACATGCCCGGAGTCGGGTGACAGTGGATGACGGGGTGGCACAGCTGCCCGGTGCCCAGGTAAGGTATCCCCATTTCGCTCTTAGCAGGATTTACTCTACCGGGTAGATGAAATACGGGGCGTGGGGGTAGAGCAGTTGGTGGTGCCCCAGCCGTATCGCCGGCGGGTCCTCGACTTGGCTCATAAACACCTTATGAGTGGCCACCTAGGGGTCAAGAAAATGCAGGAGCGAATATTGCAAAGGTTCTATTAGCCCGGGGTCTTTTGGGAGGTAAAACAGTTCTGCGAAACCTGCCCGGAGTGTCAGCTTACCGCACCCCTGGCCCACTTTCGCAGTCTGTTGGTACCGTTACCCATTATAGAAGTCCCTTTTGAACGGATAGGGATGGATCTGGTGGGGCCCCTCGTAAAGTCCGCTCGAGGGCACCAACACATCCTAGTGATTGTTGACTATGCCACCCGGTATCCAGAGGCGATACCTCACAGACATACTGCAGCGAAGCTTATAGCTCGGGAGTTGTTTGCTGTGTTCTGCCGGGTGGGGTTGCCCAAGGAGATCCTTATGGATCAGGGGACCCCATTCATGTCTAAAGTGACCAAAGAGCTATGCCGGCTACTCCAGATCAAGCAGTTGCGTACGTCTGTGTATCATCCTCAAACGGACGGTTTAGTGGAGCGATTCAATAAAACCCTGAAAACCATGCTCAAAAGGGTGATTTCCAAAGACTGGAAAGACTGGGATATGATGCTTCCCTATTTGATGTTTGCCATCCGAGAGGTGCCATAGGCATCCACGGAGTTTTTGCCTTTTGAGTTGTTATACGGGCGACATCCCCGGGGATTGTTGGACCTGGCAAAGGAAACATGGGAGCAGGAGCCCACCCCCCATAAAAGTGTGATTGAACACATTTTAGGAATGCAGAACGGCATAAGCACGGTCATGCCAAATGTGAAGGAGCATTTACAGGAGGCTCAGGCCGCGCAAAGCGGCCGCTACAATAGACAAGCCACCGTGTGGACCTTTAACCCCGGGGATCGGGTGTTGGTATTGGTCCCCACGGCAGAGAGTAAATTCCTGGCTTAGTGGCAAGGCCCCTACGAGATAAAGGAAAGAATCGGGGTGGTCAACTATAAGGTATTGCAGCCCGGTAGGCGGAAACCTGAACAAATATACCATGTCAACCTGTTAAAACCTTGGCAGGAACGGGAAAGCCTGATGGTTGATTTTTCCCCATCTCCCTCCTCTTCGGGTCGTTCAAACCCGGCTCCAGCGACCTCCGGAGAGGACGAACCGGAAGTAAGGATTGGAGAAGCCCTCACCAAGCAACAGAGGCGAGAGGCCAGATGGCTGGTTCATCAGAACCCCGATGTCTTCTTCAAGCTGCCTGGTAGGACCAGTCTGATACGACATGACATTGTCACCGAGCCTCACCTGAAGGTACACCTGAAGCCATGCCGGGTGCCGGAGGCTCGAAGACAAGCCATATCAGAGGAAGTGAAGACAATGCTACGCCTGGGGGTCATCGAAAAATCCCGGAGTGAATGGGCTAGTCCCATTGTCCTAATACCGAAACCCGATGGCTCCTTAAGGTTCTGCAATGACTTTAGGAGATTGAACGAAATATCCAAGTTCGATCTCTACCCCATGCCCCGGGTGGATGAGCTGATTGATAGGCTGGGACAGGCGCGATATTTCACCACGCTCGACCTGACCAAGGGGTACTGGCAGGTGCCACTGACGGAGTCTGCCAAGGAGAAAACCGCTTTTGTTACGCCGGAGGGTCTCTTCCACTATGTTGTCTTGCCTTTTGGGTTACATGGCGCTCCGGCCACGTTCCAGAGGTTGATGGACTTGGTGCTGGAACCCCACCAGGCATATGCATCAGCGTACCTTGATGACATCATTATTTACAGCTCCGAGTGGCAGACCCACTTGGAACAGGTACAAGCGGTGGTGAACGCGCTCCGAACAGCCGGATTGACAGCCAATCCCAAGAAATGTGCGTTGGGGCTCACGGAAGCCCGCTACTTGGGCTACGTAATAGGCCAAGGAGTGATTAAGCCCCAAATTAACAAAGTTGAGGCGATCCAGAAGTGGCCTAGACCCCTGACCATGAAGCAGGTTAGGGCCTTCCTGGGTATCGTGGGGTACTACAGGAGGTTTGTAAAAGATTTTGCGGGACTCTCAGCCCCCTTGACGGACCTTCTCAAAGGCAAGAAGTCAGTCATGGTGCGCTGGGCTCCGCAGGCCGAGGACTCCTTCCGGGCACTGAAGGGGGTCCTGTGCGGACAGCCCGTTCTTGTCAACCCTGATTTCCGGAAGGAGTTCGTAGTACGGACTGACGCCTCTGAGGTTGGCCTGGGGGCAGTGCTGTCTCAGGTGGTTCAGGGTGAGGAACACCTAGTCACCTTCTTAAGTAGGAAGCTCACGCCTCCCGAGCGGAATTATAGCATAGTGGAGAAGGAGTGCCTGGCGATCAAGTGGGCCTTGGAGTCCCTACGCTATTACCTTCTTGGACGGCAGTTTCGCTTGGTGACTGATCACTCTCCGCTGGTCTGGATGAGGTCCGCCAAGGAACGGAATGCCCGGGTTACCCGGTGGTTCCTTTCTCTACAGAACTTCTGGTTTACGGATGAACACCGGGCCGGTAGGTTGCAGGGCAATGCCGATGCCTTGTCCCGCGGCCCGTGTTTGATGGCGGGAGTTCAACCCCGCACGCTTGAACTGAGGGGGGGGATATGTGAGACTGTGACCGGGGTTGTCTATGACGGCCGGTACGTCTCGCCCCGGTTGTGCTCCCTCCATGTATAGAAAGCAACTCCACTCCAGGGTTAATGCTGTTTCCCTGCAGGCTGAAAGGAGGGTTAAAAGGAAACAGGAAGATGGGCGTGGGCCCCTTAGTGTGAGGGAGTGAACACAACTCCCTGAGTTTCTGCCAAAGAAACACATGTGAGCCATTTCTGGAACCTGGCTTGTTGGTCCAGGAGGAGGACATTCCGGAACGTGTTGTGTGCTGTTTTGGACTTTGTTTGTGCAATAAACCGTGTGCTGTGACCATTGGTGCCTGGATCCCGTGTCTTCTGCCGCGCAGCCGACCACGCTACCTCACACAGCATACTGTAGATGTAACACGGACTTCACATTGATGTGATCCGTGTGACATCAGTGACACGTACCGGACAACACCTCACTGAAATTAGATGGATTTTTATATTTACCTGTTTCTGGCACTGCTGTTGCTTCTAGGTCCTGCTCATTGTGCCTCATGAATATTCACTGCACTGCCTGCGGATCTGGAAGCCAGTGTCACAGCAGTGCCACAGACAGGTAATTATACAAGTTCATGCTGTTGGTGTGCTATCTGGATGTCATATGGATAGCACACGGACAGCACACTGAGGACACACATACTGATACACAGATGGCCCACGGAACTCCACAATGGACCATGCATAACATTTGTTTTTTTGCATGGATATGTGAAGGGGTCCTAACAGACAGCAATCTCAGAGCATTTTTATGAGTGACCAGGATATTTTTTAAAAAGTTCTGACAAAATGAGGGTTCTCAGAAGAGATACTGCAAAGAGTAGCTTCCAGTAAACAGTCTAAGATAAAAATATTCCCTTCCTCTTTGTTTTAGAGCCTGTGCAATGTTTTTATACTTAGGGGCACTTTGTACACTACGACATCGCTTTGTCGAAAGTGACGCACTTCCGGCGTCGCACTCGACATCGTAGTGTGTAAATCCTAGATGATACGATTAACGAGCGCAAAATCGTCGTAATCATATCATCGGTGTAGTGTCTGGGAATTCCATAATTATGCGACTGCGACAGGTCCGATGTTGTTCCTCATTCCTGCGGCAGCACAGATCGCTGTGTGTGAAGCCACAGGAGCGAGGAACATCTCCTACCTGCGTCCTGCAGCTCACGCCGGCTATGTGGAAGGAAGGAGGTGGGTGGGATGTTTACGTCCCGCTCATCTCCGCCCCTCCGCTTCCATTGGTCGCCTACATCGCTATGACGCCGCACGACCTGCCCCCTTAATAAGGAGGCGGGTCACCGGCCAGATCAATGTCGCAAGGCAGGTGAGTCCATGTGAAGCTGCCGTAGCGATAATGTTCGCTATCAAGATATCAAGATATCGCTGCTGCGACGGGGGCGGGGATTATCGTGCTCGGCATCGCAAGCATCGGCTTGTGATGTCGTTGTGTGCAAAGTGCCCCTTAGTGTTAGATATCACAGCAGGGAATGGGAGAGGACTTGTTGGGCAAATCCAGCATATATTACTGAGAGAAACTCTCCTACAAGTCTGAAACTAGTAGCATAATGTCATGACTACTCCTACTGGTGTGTCTGAATGCAGTGAGTGACAATTCAGCCATCCAATATTGAAAAGGGGTGTTCTGAGCTATCAGTATGGTAATGGACAGTTTAGCCATGTAATTGGAGGCAGCACCATGCTGAGTTGTCAGTGTGGTGATAGACCATTCAGCCACCTAATCGGAGGCAGGAGCATATCAGTAGGGTGATCAAATATTCAGCCGTCCAATCAGGGTTGGGGTGTGCAAGGTTTCCTCCATTTGTTTCCTGTTTAGAGTGATTACCTTGCTATTTAGCTGCTTCTATGTCTTTAATTGCTGTCACTTGTAGCTTTAGCTCGGTGGTGTCTGCATGTCTGTTGTTCCTGTGCTCATTATGATCTATTGTTTACCTGACCTTGGACCTTCTGACAAATTATTTGCCTGCTACCCTGTTTCCCCAAAAATAAGACACTGTCTTATATTATTTTTTTGCCCTGAAAAAGCACTAGGTCTTATTTTCAGGGGGTGTCTTATTCTCGAGGAGACATGGTTGGAGGTAAGTTTACCCCAAACAAAAAGCAGACTCCCCCTTCCCAGGATCGTCATACTTACCTGCCCCGGGCATCTGTTTGGCTCTCAGATCTCCCTGTGATCTCCCAGCAGGTGTGCTGCACGCCTCCCCTGCGTCTGCCTGACACTCGCATAGATCACATCACACACTCATACTCATATAGACACACACACATCAGGTTCCACATCATTCCTCCCTGTGATATCCCAGCAGCTGTGCTCCCCTGCGTCTGGCCGACACTGCCACATCAGAATACACAGACACACATCCGATCGCATACACTCATGAAATTGCACATACTGGTACAATCGCACACACACACTCACAACATCCAGAGATACCACGTGCTTCTGGCCATGTGATCCTCCGGCAGGTCCTGGAAGCTCACTGCACAGTGTAGCATAGATAGAAGATAGATAGATAGATAATGGATAGTTAGATAGATAGATAGATAGATAGATAGATAGAGGGATAGATGGATAATAGATAGATAGATAGATAGATAGATAGATAGAGGGATAGATAGAGGGATAGATAGAGGGATAGATAGAAGGATAAATTGATAGATAGATAGTGGGATAGCTAGATAGAAGGATAGACTGATAGATAGAGAGATAGATAGATAGAGGGATAGATAGATAGAGGGATAGATAGAGAGATAGATAGATAGATAGATAGATAGATAGATAGATAGATAATGAATAGATAGAGGAATGGATAGATAGATAGATAGATGGATAGATAGATAATGAATAGATAGAGGGATAGATAGATAGAAGGAAAGATTGATAGATAGATAATGAATAGATAGAGGGATGGATAGATAGAAGATGGATGGATAGATAGATAGATAATGAATAGATAGAGGGATAGATAGATGGATAGAGGAATAGACAGAGGGATAGATAGAAGATAGATAGATAGAGAGATAGATAGATTTTGAAAAATACAATTGGAATCATATACTGATGGTGCTTATTTAGATCAATACTTCTAGCTAATAAAGTCCTGTGATCACAGCAGCATCAGCACTGATTGAAGTAGGCAGTATCTCTCTTTTACTGTAGTGTGAGGAGAAAGGGAGGAGGAGAGGCAAGTGTTAGTGAATTAAGAGAGGTTTACAGCACAACAAATAAGTGTTGTGTGGGGAGTAGTGTTGAATGAGTAGTTAACTATTCGTACTCACTATGCTGTTAGCGAGTACGGTCCGCTACTCGCATATTCATTATGAGTACCAGACGCAATGTAAGTCAATGGAAAATACTCGCTAATTAGTGAGTAACCCGAAAGCCGTACTTTTCGTGCTAGTAGCGATTAGTACGGCTTTCGGGTTACTCGCTACTTAGCGAGTATTTCCCATTGACTTACATTGCACCCGCTACTTGTAAAGAATATCCGAGTAACGGACAGTACACGCTAACAGCATAGTGAGTACGAATAGTTAACTACTTGCTCAACACTAGTGAAAAGTATACCTGAAGATCACTGTTGGTTTCACTGGAAGTCTATATTACTGGAAAAAATACTTTTCCATGCATTGCAGTAACGTTTTCTATGATTTATTTCAGTGAATCCCTGTGAACACGACGACGACTATGATGAATGTCCAACTTACAAGGAACACTGTGACTCCAGTGAGGAAGGAATTGATGAGGAGTATCAGATTAAGAATATTTGTAAAGAGACTTGTAATTGTGACGCAGAGATTCGTTAATCATTTTAATATCAGGCAGATCAACTAATGTATCATTTACCAATTAATGAAGGTTTGCAGACCATATTTCCTTGTATTTCTATGGGACACAGTAAAATTTGAATAGAAAATAAAACTTTTTGTGCATCATTGATTTTTAATTAGATTTTATTGTCCTCATCAAGAGTAACCTTTGCATTTCCATTTAGTGACATCTATCTATCTATCTATCTATCTATCTATCTATCTATCCCTATATCTATCTATCTATCTATCTATCTATCTATCTATCTATCTATCTATCTATCTATCTATCTATCTATCTATCTATCTATCTATCTATCTATCCCTCTATCTATCTATCTATCTATCTATCTATCTATCCCTCTATCTATCTATCTATCTATCTATCTATCTATCTATCTATCTATCCCTCTATCTATCTATCTATCTATCTATCTATCTATCTATCTATCCCTCTATCTATCTATCTATCTATCTATCTATCTATCTATCTATCCCTCTATCTATCTATCTATCTATCTATCTATCTATCTATCTATCTATCTATCTATCTATCTATCTATCTATCTATCTATCTATCCATCTATCTATCTATCTATCTATCTATCTATCTATCTATCTATCCATCTATCTATCTATCTATCTATCTATCCCTCTATCTATCTATCTATCTATCTATCTATCTATCTATCTATCTATCTATCTATCTATATATCTATCTATCTATCCCTATATCTATCTATCTATCTATCTATCTATCTATCTATCCCTCTATCTATCTATCTATCTATCTATCTATCTATCTATCCCTATATCTATCTATCTATCTATCCCTCTATCTATCTATCTATCTATCTATCTATCTATCTATCTATCTATCTATCTATCTATCTATCTATCTATCTATCTATCCATCCATCTATCTATCTATCTATCTATCTATCTATCTATCTATCTATCTATCTATCTATCTATCTATCTATCTATCTATCTATCCCTCTATCTATCTATCTATCTATATATCTATCTATCTATCCCTATATCTATCTATCTATCTATCTATCTATCTATCTATCTATCTATCTATCTATCTATCCCTATATCTATCTATCTATCTATCTATCCCTCTATCTATCTATCAAATCAAATCAAATCAAATAAGCTTTATTGGCAGGACCAAATACAAATTAGTTTTGCCAAAGCAAGTGTACATTAGGGACTGGGGTTGTGGGGATGGTGGGTGGGGACTGTAGGAAGGATGGATGGGGCACATCCAGGGTGGGGACTGTGGGGGCACTTCTAGGGTGGGGGGTATGGAAGTCCATGGCTTATGATGGGGCATGTCCAGGGTGGGGACTGTGGGGGCACTTCTAGGATGGGGGCTATGGAAGTCCATGGCTTATGATGGGGCATATCCAGGGTGGGGACTGTAGTAACGGTGGTTGGGGCATATCCAGGGTGGGGATTGGGGAGGCCACATCTGGGATGGGGGGCTATGGAAGTCCATGACTTATCATAGTTCTCTTTCTTGAAGTCTATGACATTCGCTCACATACTGCACTGCTATCTCCACTGCGCTCTCTTCTTCCCCCAGCAGGATATATATTTTCTCTTCCTCCTTCATGGAGCTGAAATCCGGGAAGAGATGGGAGAGTCTCCTGAAGTGAGTGTCCCTCACTGCTGAGTACTTGGTGCAGTGTAGCAGGAAGTGGGTTTCATCCTCCAGGGCCTCCAGGTCACAGTGTTGGCACAGTCTGTCCTCCCTGGGCTTGTAGCTCTGCTTGTGTCGACCGGATTCGATGGCTAGACTGTGGGCACTGAGTCTATATCGGCTCAGGGTCCTGCGGTCTCTGGGATTCGGGAGTTTTTCCAGATATGGGGCCAGTCTGTAGTTTCTCTGTAGTCTCTGGTACGTGGTCAGTTTCTGTGAGGTGTTGATGTCGGTCCTCCAGTCACTGACATACCTCTCCTGGCCCTCGTCTACCATCTTCCTGATTCTGGTTCTTGTCAGGCTGCTGTGATTGGTTATTTTGTCCAGTTGGGTTTGGGAGAGCTGTGCCAGGGGTCCTGGTTCATGTGGCCCACGTATATATATCAGAGCTTTGTGGTGATGGGAGCTTGGATTGCTACTCTGTAGGTGAGCCTGAAATGATAGTGACCTCTTCAGAGCTGCTAGGTGTAGAGGGAATCTGCCCAGCTCAGCTCGACAGGCGCTGTTGGAGGTGCTTCGATGGACCTGGAGAAGGTGCTTACAGAATTCCAGGTGGAATATTTCTGTTGGGCTGGAATCCCACCTTGACCAATCTGGGTAAGTGTGAGGGCCCCAGACTTTGCTGCCGTACAGGAGGATTGGGGCAATGATGGAATCGAAGATTTTTAGCCAGACCCTCACTGGTGGCTTCAGATGATACAATTTCCTTCGGATGGCATAAAAGATTTTGCAAGCCTTGTTTTTCAGGGTCTCTATGGCTTGTTTGAAGCTCCCTGACTGGTGAATTTCCAGGCCCAAGTAGGTGTATTTGTCTGTTCCTGTTAGAGTGCAGCCATTTACGACAAATGAAGGATGCTGGTCAAATCTTCTTTTTCTCTTCTGGAACACCATGATGTTGGTTTTCTTTAGATTGATCGGTAGTGCCCATGTGGAGCTGAATTTCTCCAAAATTTGTAGGTTGTCTTGGAGACCTTTCTCGGTTGGTGACACCAGCAGTAGGTCATCTGCATAGAGCAAGAATTTCACCTGGGCGTTATGGAGTGTGAGACCTGGAGCAGTTGAAGATTCTAGAGCAGTAGCCAGCTCATTGATGTAAGTATTGAAGAGCGTTGGACTTAGGCTGCAGCCCTGTCTGACTCCTCGGCTCTGCTGGAAATAAGCCGTTCTTCTACCGTTCACACTCACACTGCAGAGGTTCTCGGTGTAGGAGCTTTTGATGACATCGTAGGTCTTTCCTCCTATTCCGCTTTCCAGCATTTTCAAGAACAAGCCCGGGTGCCACACTGAGTCAAAGGCCTTTTTAAAGTCTACAAAGCAGGCGTATATCTTCCCATGCTTTGTATTGTGGACGTGGCTCTGAATGAGACTGTGCAGGGTGTAGATGTGGTCCGTGGTGCGGTGGTTTGGCACGAACCCTGCTTGGCTTTTGCTCAGGACATTGTGCTCGGTAAGGAAACTGATGATCCTTTTGTTTAGGATGCTGTTGAACAGTTTTCCCAAGTTACTACTGACACATATGCCTCTGTAGTTGGCAGGGTCATACCTTTCCCCACTCTTGTGAATCGGTGTAATAAGTCCTTAGTTCCAGGTACGAGGGAAGTAACCACCACTCAGCACAATGTTGAACAGTTTATCCATTGCAGCTTGAATTTCTGGTGGGCTGTACTTCAACATCTCTGGGGGGATTCCATCCAGACCACTAGATTTTTTACACTTTATGGAAGTGATTTTCTCTGCAACTTCCTGTAATGTAATTGGTGTGTCCAGTGGGTTTTGGAAGTTTTTGATTTTCTCTTCCATTGCCTTTAGTTTTGATGTTATGTTTTCCTGCTCTTGGCTTAGTCCTTCTTTTGGGATGTCTTTGTAGAGGTCTCTGAAGTACTGGAGCCAGATGTTGCCATTTTGGATATGAGTGTCATTCTTTTTCTTGCTCTTTGTGTCCATGTGGCTCCATATTTCCCAGAAGGAGTTGTCTTGGAGGGCGTCTTGGAGTTGGCTAAGTTTGGTAGAGATGTAGCTCTGCTTCTTCCTCCTGAGGATGGTTTTGTACTGCTTTTGTATGGTGTCATAGGCTTCCCTCAGGTCTGGGTTGTTGGGGTCTCTGTGTTTATTGTTTGAGGCTGTTCTCAGGGTCTTTCGAACGGCTTTACACTCTTTGTCAAACCAACCATTGATCTGCTTTTCTTTTGGCCTCTTATAGTTGACTTGTTTGAGGTCGGACAATTTGGCCATGGTGTGGAATATTTTGTTGAGGTCTTTTGCAGCTTGATTCACTCCTTCTGGGTTTGACTTATACTTGTAGTTGTAGAAGTTGTGGAGCATCTCCTGTAATTCCGGTCTGTTGGGAGCCTCTTTATATTTTATTTCTGACGTCTTGGACCATTTATAGGATGGAGGTCGGTTGTAGAGGCTGCTCTGCTGTGGCTTTTGTGTGGATGGTTTCTCTGTAGATTATATGTACAGGAGAAGTTGGCTGTGGTCTGACAGGTGCGTTTGTGGGGTGACTATGAAGGCGCTAATATTTGCCGGGCCCATATCTGTAATGGCGTAGTCTACTACACTCCTTCCTACATGGGAGTTTAGTGTATATCTTCCCAGTGAGTCTCCCTTTGTACGTCCATTAAGAATATGAAGACCTAAACTTTTACAAAAGTTCAGGAGCTTTTTGCCACTTTTGTTGACTGTACTGTCATAGCTGTTTCTCTCTGAGTATTCTGAGTCGTGACTGTCATTCTCTGCCCCAAATATGTAGATGTTTCCATCTGTGCTCAGAAAGTCTTTTTCTCTCCCTGTTCTTGCATTGAGGTCTCCAAAGATGAGAACTTTGCCCAGGACCTGATAATGGGTGGCTTCTTCTTGTAAGATCTCAAAGCTGTCTGGATTGAAGTAGGGGGACTCTGGCGGTGGTATATAGGTGGTGCAGAGGTAGACATCGGACTGAGAGGTGAGGATGGGGCTGCTGATTCTGATCCATATGTGGCTGCCTCCTCTCTTCACTGGTTTGATGTACTGGTGGAGCTCTTCTTTATACCAGATCAATATTCCTCCTGAGCAGCGGCCCTGTTTGGTGTTTTTATTTTTAATGGCAGGGACAGAGATTTCCCTGTATCCGATTGGCACCAGAGATTCGTTTTCAGCTCTGCTCCATGTTTCCAGGAGGATCTGAATGTCTATATTCTTCAGTCTTTCAATAAAGTCGGGGTCATTTGTTTTACATCCAAAGGCCGAGGTGCTCAGGCCTTGGATGTTCCAGCTGCTGATTGTGAATGAGGTCATTTTTTTTTTTTTTTCCATATACCTCCTGTGTATATACCTTGTAATGAGTGCGGCTCTGTAAGACACTCTGGATTTACGACTGGTTTATAGGTGTGTTAGTTTCCTGCACAATGTGCTGAGCAGGGTTCTAATCTCTTCCATATCTCTGCCCTGCATGTCTCTGTGTGGGGCTGATGGTCCCCTCCATGGTGGTCTCCTCCTCTGTTGGCCCGATGTTGGGTGAAGGGCTTTGTTTCTGGCCTCCTGTGATGAAATTGGGGTTTCCTGTCTTTTTATTGTTGGGGGTCTTTCCATGAGATTTTGGTTGTTGTTGAGTCCAGGCATGGGGTCTCTGTTTAGTATAATGTCCTTCAGCTCTTTGGCCAGTAGGCTGACCCCTTGTTTGTTTAGGTGCTTGTCGTCATAGAGGTGTTGGTGTTTTATGGAGGGGTGTTGTGCCAGGATCACGTCAGGCACAGCCTTGATTCTTGTGGTCAGGTCCGTGTTGATGCTCTGGGTAGTTTGGCTGGATACATCATTTCTTGGGAGCAGAGATGATAGAATTATTTTGCTGTCTGGGAATTTTAGTTTTGCCGTCTTTGCTAGTTGGGTCAGTTGTCCTGCGATCTGCTGGTGTTGGGCTGGCAGATTGTTTGTTCCTGTGTGTATAAAAATATGATTTGGGCTTGTGAACCGTGGGTTATTGATGACTGCTGTCACCTGCTCAATTGTTGCACAGTGGATTTTTTTGACCCTTTTTCCTGGAAATAGTCGCCATGTTTTCAGGTATTTCCCATTTGAGTCCATTATTAGGATGGTATCAAAACGTTGTGAGGTCACGGGTGGGGTACGTGGGTGAAGCTGGGGGTCTGTGCTGGAGATTTTGCTGGTGGCTGGTTCTCTTCTCTTTTCTATATCTCTGGTTTGTGGTTCACTTATGTTATTTTCAGGAGCATTCATATTGTTGGAGTTATTTGGTATCTCAGTGTCCTGGCCAGTGGAGGCCATGGTGTCTGTACTGGTGTTAGTTACCATAGCTCCCTCCTGGCCAGTGGAGGCCATGGTGTCTGTACTGGTGTTAGTTACCATAGCTCCCTCCTGGCCAGTGGAGGCCATGGTGTCTGTACTGGTGTTAGTTACCATAGCTCCCTCCTGGCCAGTGGAGGCCATGTTGTCTTCACTCCTCTGTGTTTCTATGGCGTCCTCCTGTTTCAGGCATCCAGGAGTCTTCAGCTCTGTTATCTCCTGTCTCAGTGGGGCATTTTCTTGCTGCAGTTCACACATTTTGCTTCTTATTTCCTGCAGGGTCAACCTGTATTCACATCTCAGTTTGCTTATCTCATTCATTACTTGGTCATTTGCATTTCTGTCACCAAGGTTTCTTTGAAGTTCTTCTTTAAATTGTACAAAGTCTCTTTCTAGTTGAGATAAACAGTCTCTGAGGGTCTCGGGTGATGGGTTTGAAGTGTTGGGGGCTGCAGTTCTGTCTCTGGAGGTCTCTGTAGAGGTGATGGTGGCTGCTGGGGTTTGTTGTTCTTTGCAATTTTGTGCTTGGAGTTTAATTTGAGAAAAGCTGTCTTCAAATTTATGTAAGTTTTCCTCAGCCCCTTGTACCATGATTATGCCGTTATTGTACACGTTTATGGTCAGTGAGTTGGTCTCGTCTTCTTTTTGGTTTCTAATTCTGATCTGCCGGCCCTTATTAATGCCGTTCTTGGATATATACTTATATTGATTGCACAGAGCGGTGTGCCAGGCTAACGGTTGGTCTGTGAAAAATAATAAATTGGTTTTCCTTTTATCTTTCTCTTTAGAGGTAAAATCAGAAAAGAGGGTCTCTGGATCTTCTCTAATCTTTGCATGTTTTATGGCTTTTTGCGCATGAATGCTTTTCTGCCCTTCAGAGTATGTGATTGAGTCCTCCTGTTGTATGTGATCTGTCCTTCAACAGGTTTTTTCTTATGTCCTTTAAATCCTCTATTTCCTCTTTTTTTCATAAAAATCTTTAGTCCAGCTCAGTCCAGCTTGTTTTCCTGTTCCACAGAGTCCAATTTTTCCAGGTTTTGTCTTACTGTTTGCTCATTAGAAGGTATAAATGATGAAAAACTCAGGAGCTCATCTTCAATGCTGCTTACTCCTAGCAATGGTGGGCGGGGTCTCTATCTATCTATCTATCTATCTATCTATCTATCTATCTATCTATCTATCTATCTATCCCTCTATCTATCTATCTATCTATCTATCTATCTATCTATCTATCCCTCTATCTATCTATCTATCTATCTATCCCTCTATCTATCCCTCTATCTATCTATCTATCTATCTATCATCTATCTATCTATCTATCTATCTATCTATCTATCCCTATATCTATCTATTTATCTATCTATCTATCTATCTATCTATCTATCTATCTATCCCTCTATCTATCTATCTATCTATCTATCTATCCCTATATCTATCTATCTATCTATCCCTCTATCTATCCCTCTATCTATCTATCTATTATCTATCTATCTATCTATCTATCTATCTATCTATCTATCTATCTATCTATCTATCTATCTATCTATCTATCTATCTATCCCTCTATCCATCTATCTATCTATCTATCTATCTATCTATCTATCTATCCATGTATCTATCTATCTATCTATCTATCTATCTATCTATCTATCTATCTATCTATCCCTCTATCTATCTATCTATCCCTCTATCTATCCCTCTATCTATCTATCTATCCCTATATCTATCTATCTATCTATCTATCTATCTATCTATCTATCTATCTATCTATCCATCTATCTAACCCTCTATATCTATCTATCTATCTATCTATCCCTCTATCTATCCCTCTATCTATCTATCTATCTAACCCTCTATATCTATCTATCAATCTTTCTAATTTTATCTGATAATTATTATTATTTATTATTATAGCGCCATTTATTCCATGGCGCTTTACAAGTGAGAGAGGGTATACATACAATAATCATTAACAGTATAAAACAGACTGGTATAGGAGGATAGAGGACCCTGCCCGCGAGGGCTCACAGTCTACAGGGAATGGGTGATGGTATAATAGGTGAGGACAGAGCTGGTTGCGCAGTGGTGTACTGGACTGAGGGCTATTGTAGGTTGTAAGCTTGTTGGAAGAGATGGGTCTTGAGGTTCCTCTTGAAGCTTTCTACAGTAGGGGAGAGTCTGATGTGCTGAGGTAGAGCGTTCCAGAGTATGGGGGAGGCACGGGAGAAATCTTGTACGCGATTGTGGGAAGAGGAGATAAGAGAGGAGTAGAGAAGGAAATCTTGTGAGGATCTGAGGTTGCGTGCAGGTAGGTACCGGGAGACTAGGTCACAGATGTAAGGAGGAGACAGGTTGTGGATGGCTTTGTATGTCATGGTTAATTGTTTTGGACAATCCAAAGTCAAAGAACAGAACCGAGGTCGGATACTAGGAGTGCAAATAAGCACAGGGGAGGGAGTGGAGGACACAGAATAGGAGGAACATAGGAACGGTCAGGAAGAAGGGATGGGGTTCAGGACAGGCCGGGGAAACGAAGGTCAGGCCAGGTCTGGGGAACCGAGGTTAGGTCAGGTCGGGCAGAGGAACGGAGATCAGGACAAAAAGTACTGGGTAGCAGGACAACAAACAGAGAACTTCTCTCAGGAACAGTGCACGCAGTAGAGCTAGAAATATTACTGGCGGCGTCCCGGAGGTAGCAGCACCAAGATATGGCAGTGCGACCCCCGGAACAAGAGCAGAACAATCAGGCTCCTTCCAAGGGACCTAAACCCCGGAAGCAGGATACATGCACCGGCTCAGGAATGGCAGAGGCAAGTATAAAGCAATTCTTGAAGAAAATATTATTAATTTTGTGATGAAGCCACCAGGTCACCAATGCTTGGTTTGAAAAGAAGTCTACGAAGATTATAGAGTGGCCCTCATTCATCTGATATGAGCCTCACAGAAAATAATTGATGGGATTTGAAGATGTCAGTTGCAGTATGCAAACTCAAGAACACTAGTGACCTTGAGGTCACCTTGAGGTCAGAAGAATGGACTAAAATTGCTCAGAAATTTTATCAGCAGCTAGTGTCTGGTTATACGACACATTGCAAATATGTTGTTGCCATTTTTTCATACTTTCCATATCATTATCAACTCTATTGATCCTGTGATTTCCATAATTCTACCATCTCTCTTTCTAATCTAACTGTATAGAATGTAACTTGTAACGTCTATAGTCCCAAACAGGTTATGTCGGACAGACTTGACACAAGCTACTCCATCTGGCATATACCAGAGGAACCCTGAACTTCATCCTTTACCATCACACTGTACAAAGATTTGGTCTTACAATGTGGGCGGGGGGGGTTCCACTGGATTGCTTATGTAGAAGGGCTGATGTCCAGAGAAATGAAACAGGGCAAGAGAATGTGACATGCCCACTGGGGCCATGGGGCACTCGTTACCGGGCCGGTTCTGTTCTCGGGTGGTTGCGGTGGCAAGGCCTGGCTCCATGATCCCGGCGGTCTTGTTATGAACGGGGGGAATTATTTACAGGGGATAGATTCATGACGCAATCCATGGTATGTGGCGAGGTAGGGGCCAATGCTGCCTCCCAGTTCCCCTGGGGTAGTTGGTGATGCAGCAGAGGTTGTTGAGCGCTCCACAGATAGAGCTTAGCCCCAGGGCAGGGATAGAGGTTTGGTTGTTTGAGTCTATGATGTTGAGATGTGATGGTAGGCTGCAGGACTAGAGAATGCGTGAATAACTGGGCAACGCATGGATGCAGTCACAAGTTCTTTACTCACATTTGTCAGTTCCAGGTTATCACGACTGGTCAGATGCTGCCCTTGGAGGCTGAGTTCTGCTGTGATGGGCTCCAGCCGATCCACGGATAGTTCGGAGGCACAACTCGGCACACCTTTCTATGTTCCTTCCTTGGTTGTCTTCCTCTCCCACCTGCCCCGCGCTTAAGCACACAGTACCCCAAGCCGGTGTCTGAGGATTGCTTTTAGGGGTAGCTTTCCTGTCTAGTCCCTTGGTCCTATGTGGTCACTTTTTCACTGGATTTGTGTGGATGTGGCTTCTGTACTTGAAGTATCCTCAACCTCCGGTTTACTAGCTGAGCCTGGTTGTTCTCGACTAGTCTAGGGACTGGATCTCCGTTGCGGCCAAGTCCCTCCACGCTAGTATGCCAGCTATGGATATGAGCCCACGGGTGGATTTCTCACTTCCCGTGGCTCTAAGACTCCTTTTTCCTGGATCCTGGGATGAGCTGCTCCAGCCCCAAACCCCAGGACCTCTCTCCTCCGTGTCCACTTCCTGACTGACTCACGTTCTACAGTCTGCTCCCACTAACTAAACTCCACCTCCAAGCTGGCGTCTGGGCTGGGCTTTCCCTAAAGGTTCAACTTGCCCTAACCATGGTCTGATGAAGTATTGCTAAATAAAGAGTGTGTCTGTGTGTGTGTGCAAAGACCTGTGACCTCCTCCTTACCTGGAAATGGGATACCACATCTCTGGCTGAGGTGCAGTACCTCTGTGGCGACTGGAGCCTTAGGGGCACCACAAATGTGCAAAATCATCAGGCAAAACAAACGTCCATAGTTAAGCAAAAGCAAAAAAAGGAGACACAATCGTGGATATGATTGCTATACTAAACCTCTTGGCCATTCTTAGAATGCACTAAGTGCCCTAATTAAAGTATTTTTCTTTAAACTTCTGTTTTTGCACAACATTGGCAAAGATTAAAACATTATAGGTGTATTCTAAGGGTAAGTTTATGATATTCTTTACTATAAATTTCTGAAATCATTGCAAAGTTGCAATGTTTTTATTGCATTTTTTGAAAATCAGAGCAAAAACAAAGCATTTTAAGAACATACCGTACAAGTGTGATTTTTAAAATGGTTATACATAGAGATGATCGAATACTTTGATTATTCGGCTTCGCGAATATTTTCCGAATACCTCGCCGCTATTTGACTATTCGATGCGCTATGTAAGTCTATGGGAAGCCCGAATAGTTCCGAATAGTTGTTATTCGGGTTTCCCATAGACTTACATTGCACATTGAATATTCGCGAATAGTCGAATAGCGGCGATGTATTCGGAAAATATTCGCAAAGGCGAATAATTGAGGTATTCGATCATCCCTAGTTATAGATCTGTTACAAGACTATGTACTTACTTTATACTGTAATTACTCCTTTAAATATATTCATAAACATTGTCCAGAACAAAAAAAAAAAATCTAGATGATGACCCTGTTTGCTATTCAACTATGATTCAGATCTACGCTTTTATAAAGCATGAGAAAAGCTGGCGTATTCTCTACTTGTACCACTAGATGGCGGTAGATAACCATATTTGTCATTGTCTTCTTTCATAATATTCTTGCCTTCACTTGCAGTGTGGAGGAATCACTCATAATTTGCTGACTAGATCCACTTCTATTGTTTGTATGACGAGTGAACACAGAATTTCTGCTGATTTATAAGAGATGAATTATTAATTATATAGAATGAAGTTACATACTGTAGCATAACCAAATGCAGAAGTTTTTTTTTTCTTTGTCTTGACTTCAAGGTCAGCCTCCACTCCCCTTCCATAAGAAAGCTTCCCTTTATTCGACCAAGGGAGGCTATACAATTATTAAAAAAAATGGTGGCAATAAAAAACATCCCCGTAAAGCTAGCCCTGCCTATTTTTCATTAAGCTGCACCCTTCATGGTCTGATGTGTTATTGTCTTCCTAACAGACAAGTGTGAACAGGTGCAAGTGCAAACTGAACATAAAATATACTCTAACAAATATATAGCTGCACTCTGAGACACTAAGGTATGCAAACATTGAATATAGAATTTGGATGGTGGGATTTTCAGCAAGCTACGTCCACACTGCAGGCTTCTATCATACCTCAGCTCTAGAGTCTGTACAGTCCTCTCTGGTCTTGCACAGTTGGGTTACCAGGCACCCCTTGTCAGGTGCAATATGAACCCAGAACCACGAGCAGTTCTGGGTTGCATATTGCTAATCCCTGTATACACTAGCATAGATAAAGAGATCTTTAGAAAAAGTATTTCTAAAGATCCTTTATGATATGGTAATGAGGCCAGGGACTTGTTGCAAGAGCGTTACTTCCCCTAGTCAGCCCCTTAGCCTGTTAGTGCACCCCTGTGGGCGTGCTATCATACTAATGAATGTGCAGCATCAGAGGATGGTTGCACTCACCTCTCTTCTGCATCTGAGTTCTCTATTTTCGTTCAGTGCGCACGATCCCGGACTTTCGATCATGCACACTACATGGGTTTGAAGCCAGGACTCGTACACCCGGATTCATAGTACGCATGACCAAAAGTCCGAGATCATGCACACTGAGCTGAAATTGAGGACTCAGATACAATGGCAGCAGAGAGGTGAGTGTGTCGCCTAGGGAAGGGGGTACTCGGTCCCGGGCGGTTGCAAACGGGGATGTCACTCTGGTGGCCGTTGCCCGGTCCCGTGTCCTAGGGACGCTTAAAAAAAGGGGAGTATTTACAGGGGATAATAGAATTAATGTTCATGATGCCACCTGAGGGTTGCGGTTAAGAATGGAGAACTGCCGCTGCTCAACGTGGGTTCTCCCATGGATGGTGGTAGTGGCAGCTATGGTGGTACACCCTCCACAGATATGGCTGTGTCTGGGAGATGTATGGTGCATAATCATGGAGAAACCAATACTTCAATAAACCTGATCAAGAACATACATCAAACCAGATTAACCCAAAAAAAATTGTCCTAGAAAACACACAACAATAAATATATAAATTATCTCTTTATTGATAGAACCAGAAATCAATATAAAAACAATTACACATAAGACATGTTAAAAGCATAAATACATATGGCAAGGGAACAGGTCACACTCATGTCTCCAATATATATATATATATATATATATATATATATATATATATATATATATATATATATATATATATATATATATATATATACCGTATATTTTGCTTTATAAGATGCACCGTATTGTAAGACTCACCCCCAAATTTAGACATAAAAAAGGTGAAAAAATAAAAATGGGGTCCGTTTTACACTCCGGTGTTCTCTTACCGGAAGGGAGCAGCAGGAGTGGTGAAGCGGGGTCACAGAAGGCAGAGGTTGTGCTGGCAGGAGCGGCGGAACAGTGGCGGCGGAGTCCGTGGTGGCAGGTGCCAAGGCGTCCATGGTGGTAGGAGCCGCGGGGTCCGTGGTGGCAGGAGCCGCGACGTCCGTGGTGGCAGGAGCCGCGGGGTCCGTGGTGGTGGCAGCAGCGGCGTCCGTGGTGGTGTGTCGCCCTGGGCAAGCCAGGGGACACAGATAACAACACACACGCACCCCACATTCCCTGTAGGTACACCAGCTAACCCAAAAATCCTTGTTGCCTTCCTCCAGGAGTCTGATGATGCACACCAGGGGGTGGGCCAGGCGGTTGGCTCCGCCCACCAAGGAGCTCACAGCTCTGGAGGCAGGAAGTAACCAGGCAGATGAGCTCAGGAGATAGCTCGGGGAGGAGCAGGAGTGAGGAGCTAAGAGAAAGTCGAGCCCAGGCAGGGCAAGAGTGAAGGAGTAGTCTAGACAGGGTTAGAGTAAACAGCTAAGTGGAAGTGAAGGAAGAAAGCAGTAAAGAGAGAAAGCCTGAAGTTGGTCTGTGGCTGTGTGCCCAGAAGGAGCCAGCAAGGTCAGCAGACAGTGGTGAAGATCTGCAGTGGGACTGTCTGGAGGTTGCTGGAAGGGCCACGGAGGCTGTGTGTATCCGGGGGCCTGGAGCAGTATACAAAGGGCAGTCAGCACCAGAGCAGGGGCTTTCGGATCCCAGCAAGGCTTGGAGTCGCTGTAAATTGCTAAATCCGTTAGTGAAGGGGACGTAGATCCCCCAACAAGCAAGTCCTGATTGACGGCAAAGGTCCAACCACAACGGGGAAACACCGCCACCGCCAAGGCACCAGTTTCCCAGGGCCGGCGCCTGCGGGCAAAGTGTGGAGCTCCTCCGGCACAGATTGCAGTCGGGGAGCGGGTAACCGGTGGGAATCCACCGCTACCAAACAGACATTTCAAAGGTGCAGGGAAGAGACCGTCACCGCTAACTGCAGGGAACCGCAGCACCGTGAACCGTCCGAGGGACCCGTCCAACCAGCCGTTTGTTTACTGAGAACTGTGTCGTGTTTACTGGCTGAGTGAGTACCTCAGTGCCGCAAGGCACAGCGCTGCCCCCTGCGCCCCTGCACCCCACTGGCCCCCGGGATCACCAACCCCTACCCACGGAGGGGCAACACAACAACTGGCTGCTCCACATCACCATCCCCGGGATCCCCACATTGAGCAGCGGTGGTGAAATCACCACAACCGTGGGTGGCGTCACGAACTATAACAATCCCCACACCCAACCACAAAACCCCCCTTTCACTCACGGGCGAGGAGTGTCGCTCGAGAAACCCCGGGATCCGGCCTACAGCTCGAGCCACCAGGAGCAGCTGCCGGACCCGAGCAGAAGGGGTGAGCGCGGTGTGCTGACACCCTCCTCCCCGCCCGCGACAACTTGGCGTCACGAACAGGATCTTACCGCTCTGCCGTCAGGTAGAGGTGCGCCTTGTTACCGCCGGAGGCATCCGGCAGAAAAATTTGAGAAGCCGCCATCTTTGGCGCGAAAGGTTCCAGCTCGAGCATCTTCTCGAGCAGGGAAGGCGCGAAAGCCAAAACCCCGCCCCGAGAGAGGAGGGGCCGGGAAAGAGCTAAGGGGGACGCGATGGCGGCTGAACGCATGTAGCCGCGGCTATAAAAGCAGGGACGCCAGGACTCTGCAAAGATACCCAGTTCCTGGAAGGCACGAGTGCCAAGATGTACCACCCAGCTCCCAACGAAGAAGCCCCTGCGCCCGGCACGGCGACGTGGTTGAGGGACCGGACCGTCCCGCTGAGTAACCGTCTGCAGGCCCATATGCAACTCCTCCTGGAGGAGTGGGAGACCGACATGGCGGATGTGGTGGCTGCTATGTGGAGACGCGAGGCGGAAGAGGATTTGGAGGAGCGGGTAAGCGACCCACGCCCCTGTATTCCTGAAGGATCGGCCGTTGGAGCTGAGGGGCCCGGCCGGCTTCCGCTCACCCTGCCTCTCTCCCCGCTACCCGTAATAGTAGCTGCCGCCCCGCCATTAGGCCCGCTACCTGCCCAATCGGTAGCGATACCCTGCCCAGCCGCTCCGGCGGATCAGCCGGCTGCAGACGTCCAGGACGGCCCTGAAGTGCCCCAAGGGGAACCGCTAGAACCGCGGCCCCTTAACAGCATGGTGTCAGAAGTCCCAATAGAGACTGTGCCAGACCCTGAGCCCGGGATCGTGGCCTGGATGAAGGCCCGGGTGATACAATTCCACCAGCGTCAGCAGGATCAGATCTTCCGGATGCTGGAGCAGTGGACCAACGAGGTGGAGGAGCTGATTACAACTGCCCCGAGGTACGGAGGGGAAATGGATGTAGCAGAACCGACTGGTCACCCACGTCCCTATGTCCTACCTGGACCGGCCGTTGCGGCTGAGGGGCCCGGCCTAGTTTCGGCTTATACATCATCCTTACCGTTATCTATGGAGCGCCTCCGTGTAAGCTCGCCTAATCTGCTGCCCCGTGCTACCGTAGAAGGGTCTGAGGTGTTGGATACTGGGGGCCAGGAGGCTGCGGCAGCTGGCGGCAACCCGCCTGACGCAGGACTAAGAGATGACGACTCCTGCCCCAGCTCCAGGTCCGCTGTTGCGGCTGAAGGAGCAATTGAGCGCTCCCGCTATGTGGGGGACCCCGTGGTTTATCATACCCCGCGTACCGGTGGAAATGGGTACCGGGTACCCCTGTCACAGCAGGCATGTCAGTGCCTGTTTGGTGTGCTGGTGGCAGAGGATGGGTTCGCCTTAGCAGAGGAGCCGGAGTAGAGCAGCGGATGCCCGTTGCACCGTCCCCGTTGGGACCATCACTGAAGTTGTTGTTTGTTTGAAAAAGTTTAAAAAGTTTGAAATGATAAGTGAAATTACCGAAGAAGTCACCTGATTTGTTTGTTGATTGGCTTGTGATTGAACCGGCTGGAGCCGGCACCGTTGTCCCCGTGGGGACCGTTTAAGTTTTGCATGGGAACTATCCATGGACAAGCCCGTGAACTTGCAGGGCACCACAAACGTTAAGTGGCTTGTAAATATGTTGGGTACCGTTACCGTTTCCGCAATACCGCCTCCGGAGAGGCAGGTTGGAGGGAGGGCCCTGAGCAGAGCAGGCCAGGGCCCAGCCACCAAAGGAACCGGTGGCCACCCTCTGGAGGGGAAGGACAGATCCCGCTCGGGTAACTTGTGCTGGACTGTGGGTCAAGGGGTGCTGCCTGGGTTTTAGGGGCAGCATCAGGGCCAGGTTGCTTGGGTGGGAGAGAGCGGAAACCGTGACCGTATACCGTTGCAACGTTAAAAGTAAATGTGCCTCCCGTCTTGGGAAGAGTTGTGATTAAAAATGTATATAATTTACCGTTTATAATGTTATACCGTTTTACATTTTCAGAAAAACAAAAAGGAAAATAAAACCGGTGTTGGACGGGCAGCCCGAGGACGGTCTGCGTTTTGCTAAGGGGAATGTGTCGCACTGGGCAAGCCAGGGGACACAGATAACAACACACACGCACCCCACATTCCCTGTAGGTACACCAGCTAACCCAAAAATCCTTGTTGCCTTCCTCCAGGAGTCTGATGATGCACACCAGGGGGTGGGCCAGGCGGTTGGCTCCGCCCACCAAGGAGCTCACAGCTCTGGAGGCAGGAAGTAACCAGGCAGATGAGCTCAGGAGATAGCTCGGGGAGGAGCAGGAGTGAGGAGCTAAGAGAGAGTCGAGCCCAGGCAGGGCAAGAGTGAAGGAGTAGTCTAGACAGGGTTAGAGTAAACAGCTAAGAAGAAGTGAAGGAAGAAAGCAGTAAAGAGAGAAAGCCTGAAGTTGGTCTGTGGCTGTGTGCCCAGAAGGAGCCAGCAAGGTCAGCAGACAGTGGTGAAGATCTGCAGTGGGACTGTCTGGAGGTTGCTGGAAGGGCCACGGAGGCTGTGTGTATCCGGGGGCCTGGAGCAGTATACAAAGGGCAGTCAGCACCAGAGCAGGGGCTTTCGGATCCCAGCAAGGCTTGGAGTCGCTGTAAATTGCTAAATCCGTTAGTGAAGGGGACGTAGATCCCCCAACAAGCAAGTCCTGATTGACGGCAAAGGTCCAACCACAACGGGGAAACACCGCCACCGCCAAGGCACCAGTTTCCCAGGGCCGGCGCCTGCGGGCAAAGTGTGGAGCTCCTCCGGCACAGATTGCAGTCGGGGAGCGGGTAACCGGTGGGAATCCACCGCTACCAAACAGACATTTCAAAGGTGCAGGGAAGAGACCGTCACCGCTAACTGCAGGGAACTGCAGCACCGTGAAACGTCCGAGGGACCCGTCCAACCAGCCGTTTGTTTACCGAGAACTGTGTCGTGTTTACTGGCTGAGTGAGTACCTCAGTGCCGCAAGGCACAGCGCTGCCCCCTGCGCCCTTGCACCCCACTGGCCCCCGGGATCACCAACCCCTACCCACGGAGGGGCAACACAACAACTGGCTGCTCCACATCACCATCCCCGGGATCCCCACATTGAGCAGCGGTGGTGAAATCACCACAACCGTGGGTGGCGTCACGAACTATAACAATCCCCACACCCAACCACAAAACCCCCCTTTCACTCACGGGCGAGGAGTGTCGCTCGAGAAACCCCGGGATCCGGCCTACAGCTCGAGCCACCAGGAGCAGCTGCCGGACCCGAGCAGAAGGGGTGAGCGCGGTGTGCTGACACCCTCCTCCCCGCCCGCGACAGTGGCGGCAGCAGCGGCGGCGGGTGAGTCGTGCAGCAGGCCGGTGCGGTGAGTTTCCCAGTGTCCGCGGTCCCGGTTAAAATGATGGCGCCTGGAGCGGCGCATGCGCAGCTGGAGCTCTCATCCAAGAGCTCCATCTGCGCATGCGCCCACTCCCGGCGCCATCATTTGAATCTGGGACCGCGGACAAACTGGGTAACCTGCTGCACAGCTGCCTGCCGCACGCACAGAGTGGCAGCCAGCAGGCGGCCCGTACATCCTGCGTGCAAGCGGTCGGGTACCTGTGCTTGCATGCAGGTGGCAGCCGGGTACCTGTGGCTGCGTGCGGGCGGCAGTCAGGTGCCTGTGTGCAGGCGGCAGCCGGGTGCCTGTTGGTGCCGGCTGCCTACCACACACAGACACCCGGCTGCCGCCTGCATGCAGGCACAGACACCTGACTGGCGCCCGCACGCAGCCACAGGTACCCGGCTGCCACCCGCAAGTAAGCACAGGTACCCAGCCGCTTGCACGCAGCCACAGGCAGCCGGACGCCCGATCACTGCACAGACAGGACCCCCAGGTAAAGCTATATTCGGATTTTAAGACGCACCCCTCATTTTCCTCCCAAATTTTTGGGAGGAAAAGTGCGTCTTATAATCCGAAAAATACGGTATATATTCTCTAGGCAATAGTGAGAAGATACACTGTGTGCAGAATTATTTAGCAAGTTGTACAGTATTTTAGAGGATTTTTTTTTATTATTGATCAACAACTATGTTCTCAATCAACTCAAAAGACTCTCATAAATATCAAAGTTTAATATTTTTGGAAGTTGGAGTGGGGTTTTTTAGATTTGGCTATCTTAGGAGGATATCTGTTTTTGCAGGTAACTATTACTGTGCAGAATTAATAGGCAACTTAATAAAAACCAAATATATTCCCATCTCACTTGTTTATTTTCACCAGGTAAACCAATATAACTGCACAAAATTTAGAAATAAACATTTCTGACATGCAAAAACAAACCCCCCAAAAAATTAGTGACCAATATAGCCACCTTTCTTTATGATATAACCCAGCAGCCGACCATCCATAGATTCTGTCAGTTGCTTGATCTGTTTACGATCAACATTGCGTGCAGCAGCCACCACAGCCTCCAGACACTGTTCCCAGAGGTGGACTGTTTTCCCTCCCTGTAGATCTTACATTTTATGAGGGACAACAGGTTCTCTATGGGGTTCAGATCAGGTGAGCAGGGGGACCATGTCATTATTTTTTCCTCTTTTAGCCCTTTACTGGCCAGCCACGCTGTGGAGTAGTTGGAAGCATGTGATGGAGCATTGTCCTGCATGAAAATCATTTTTTTTTTAATGATACTGACTTCTTCTTGTACCACTGCTTGAAGAAGTGGTCTTCCAGAAACTGGCAGCAGGTCTGGGAGTTGAGCTTCACTCCGTTCTCATCCCGAAAAGGTCCCACAAGTCCATCTTTGATGATACCAGCCCATACCAGTACCCACTTCCACCTTGCAGGCATCTCAGTCGGAGTGGAGCTCTCTGCTCTTTACTGATCCAGCCTCTGGCCCATCCATCTGGCCCATCAAGAGTCACTCTCATTTCATCAGTCCATAAAACCTTTGAAAAATCAGTCTTAAGATATTTCTTGGCCCAGTCTTGACGTTTTATCTTGTGTTTCTTGTTGAAAGGTGGTGGTTTTCAGCCTTCCTTACCTTGGCTATGTCCCTGAGTATGGCACACCTTGTGCTTTTTGATACTCCAGTAAGGTTGTAGCTCTGAAATATGGCCAAACTGGTGGCAAATGGCATCTTGGCAGCTTCACGCTTGATTTTCCTCAATTCATGGGCAGTTATTTTGTGCCTTTTTTGCCCAATATGCTTCTTGCGACCCTGTTGGCCATTTTCCATGAAACGCTTGATTGTTCGGTGATCACGCTTCAAATGTTTGGCAATTTCAAGACTGCTGCATCCCTCTGCAAGACATCTCACAATTTTGGACTTTTCAGAGCCCGTCAAATCTCTTTTCTGACCTATTTTGCCAAAGGAAAGGAAGTTGGCTGATAATTAAGCACACCTTATATAGGGTGTTGATGTCATTACACCGCACCCCTCCTCATTACAGAGATGCACATCACCTGATTTACTTAATTGGTAGTTGGCTCTCAAGCCTATACAGCTTGGAGTAGGAAAACATGTATAAAAATTATGTGATCAAAATACTCATTTGCCTAATAATTCTGCACACAGTGTGTATAATTAAAATTACTTAAATCTCTTCAGCCAAAATCCACATACCGCCATCAGTCCAAAAATCACTGCCAATATTGCTGAACTGTCAAGATTGCAAAATACAAAAGCAGGGGCTGTAGAAGGAGAATCCCTAGTAATTACCTGCTGTCATGTTCAGAGCCAGAGTGTGATGCTGTTCCCCTGTCACGCACTCCAACGCGCATTTCACTAACATGGACCCTCGGCCTTCTGGTTCTGGTCCTAGGAGTATCAGTGCCAATGTAGTGACCCAGGTTGCTCTGTTCCCGGCATTCTCTGTAGATTGAGTCCCTGTAGCGTGGAGCGTTTGCGAACCCTGACTGTCCCTTTGGGGGTACAGTCTCCTTCTCTGTACGGTGGGCAGTGCGGACCCTGCGGGGAGGTATGTGTTCGAACCCCGATCCTAGTTTACTGCTGATGCCCCCAGAATATTTGGTTCGATGAAGTCTGTAAAGGTGTCCTCACCGTGCACGTATTTATCAACCTGTTTGAAACTTGACATTTGACCTAGGACCCTGTGCCCTGTGCGTACTTCGATCCCAGCGGTATCTCGGTACCCATCCTGGCGACATCTCTCCTGTGCCCCCGGGGTCACCGTTACACCGACCCAGCTCAGGCACGTCCGCACACCTCTCCTGTGTGCTCCCCACTTCAGACTGACTGACCCTTCCCACAAGGCTGGCTGTACCCAGGGACTCGTTCCCATGGTGACCATCCCCTTACATGATTAACCGCACTGGGTACACACATCTCTACCGCCCCCTAGCGGCCGCTGGGATGTTGGTGCTGTCGCAGGTGCAGAGGCTTTAAAGGGCACCGCAGCAGGTTTGTGTACAGACTCTTCTGGCTTTGGCGCCTCCATATCAGACACCGTGTATCGCGTTAGCACAACGCGGACGAACTCTTCCCCTGCATGTGGCACCCATTCTAGCTTTGGGATCAGAGCCGCCATTCCCTTTACAGTGGCTGGGCGCAGTACCTGTGGATGATCATCAGCACCGGCGGCAACCTTTCCTGCGACTCCCGACTCCAACGAGGCCTGGATTGCTGAACCCGAATCAGGAACTGATGCATGCTCCTTCCCCAGCGGGGAAGGTGATGTGACCGCTTCTGGTCTCACTGGCTCTGGCGGCGATGATGCCTGGTCAAGGAGGGATCCTGGGGCCTGGGACGGTATAGCCTGGTCAGGCGGAGCTCCACTCTCTTGAGCCCGCATGGCTGCCACTATCCCCATAGTCTTCGCCTCCCATTCCGCGATTCGACGCAGGTTCTTCGTCCTCAGGGTCCAGTACATCCGTTGGACCGCCGCCTCCAGTCTCTCTGCCATCCAGGGCACGTCTCCGCGGCCAAGCCGTCCATGCTCACGGACTGGAGGTGCAGACATCTTGCCAGTCACAGGCGTGCGAACCTTTGTCGTCTCCCCGCGCCTTTGTCTCGCCAATCCCCCTCATTCATCTCTCAGCACTCTCTTGGGGACTGGGGCACACTGGGAGCTTCTAGGTCCGGTTACTGCCGACTTCCGCCCGCACTCTCAGGGTCCATGAGCGGGGCTTAGGTTCGCGCGCTTTTGCAGTTTTGCACTCTTTTTAGGCACAGTGATGGTGCAGCAGCTTTTTCAGTATTCAAGATGGTGATAGTCTTTACAGAAACAGTCCATATAATACAGTTCTTAAGGCACACGTCACCCGTGTTAAAGGGCCTTGTCCGTATCCTTCTCGTGATGCCAATTTTAGGCTGCATCGCACAGGGAAGGGGGTACTCGTTCTCGGGCAGTTGCAAACGGGGATATCACTCTGGTGGCCGTTGCCCGGTCCCGTGTCATGGGGACGTTCAATAAAAGGGGAGTATTTACAGGGGATAATAGAGTTAATGTTCGTGACACCACCTGCGGGTTGTGGTTAAGAATGGAGAACCGGTGCTGTTCAACGTGGGTACTCCCATGGATGGTGGTAGGGGCAGCTATGGTGGTAGTCCCTCCGCAGGTAGGGCTGTGCCTGGGAGATGTATGGTGTGTAATGATGGAGACCACACCAGGTTAACTTTAACAGTCTCTACTTACATGGACCCTCGGCCTGCTGGTTCCGGTCCCAGGAGTATCAGTGCCAATGTAGTCACCCAGGTTGCTCTGTCCCCGGCACTCTCTGTAGATTGAGTCCCCGTAGCATGGAATGTTTGGGAACCCCGACTGTCCATTTTTGAGTATAGTCTCCTTCTCCACACGGCAGGCAGTGTGGACCCTGCGGGTGTGAACACCGATCCTAAATTACTGGTGATGCCACTGGATTATTTGGTTCGATGAAGTCCGTGAAGGTGTCCTCACCGGGCAGGTATTTATCAAACCATTTGAAACTTGACATGTGACCTAGGGCCCTGTGCCTCGTGCGTGCTCCGGTCCCAGCGGTATCTCGGTATCCATCCTGGCGACCTCTCTCCTGTACCCCCGGGGTCACCGTTACACGGACCCAGCTCTGGCACATCCACACAACTCTCCTGTGTGCTCCCCACTTCAGACTGACTGACCCATTCCACAAGGCTGGCTGTACCCAGGGACTCGTTCCCATGGCGACCATCCCCTTACATGGTTAACGCTTTATGCCCAGTGTGGAGAGGAGAACTAGGATTTTAGATATGTGTTGGTGGAATCAGCACAGGTCCCAGGGGGTAGGTCCTGCATCTAAAAGAGGATGCAGTTCCTTCTAGTGCCCTGAGGTTCTCAGGGGCGCTACATGAGCACGACCATCCTCTGACTCTGCTCATTCATTAGCCTGATAGCACGCTCACAGGGGTGTACTAACATGCTAAGGAGGCCGACTAGCTAAGGGAAGTAACGTCCTTGCAACTAGTCCCTGGCCTTATTAGAATATCATAAAGGATCTTTACAAATACTTTTTCTATAGATCACTTTATCTATGCTACTAGATACAGGGACGGTTAGGCAGGGATTGGAAATATGCACCCAGGACTGCTCATGCTTCTGGGTGCATATTGCACCTGACAGGTTCCCTTTAATAACTAACCCACACTGCTGTAAATAGTGAGGCAGATACAATAATCTGTTGTGGTGGATGAAGCATAGCCTTCATCTGAAAGGAAGAAACAGCAGGGAGGGTATCCAGCTCCTGCAACAAAAAAGTTCCTTGTAAAAACATTATTTTATTTGTATACTTTACAATTAAGTGGGGTTAAAATAACCTGGGAGTACAGACACAGGTACAGTTGATGGGACAGAAGCACGGGATCTGACAACTAGCTAGCAGACTGATAGACTAACTAACAAGGAGCATTTTGCAGGCACCTCCCTTAATGGGAGGGTGCCTTTTATACATAATGCCTCTCAGTCTCAGACTTAGAGGCACTTCCAGGAAATGCCATACCAGCCCTTTAAGAGGAGGGCCGGTGTGCACGCGTGTCCTAAGCACATTCCCAGGGAGTCTGTGTGGGAAGCACAGGTCTAGGGGGGGTAGGGAGAGAGAAGGAGCACACATGGACAGTCACATGGCAGCGGGGAAAGATGCAACCCTGCCCAAGTGGGTAGTAGGTTGACATCCCAGCAGGGACACCAGTTCTACACCCTCCAGCACCTAGGCATGTTTCTGAAGGATCTCCTTCTAGACCTAGATTAAAGCATCAGTCAACTCCTGGTCAGACTGTGGTGCAACATGAAGTTGGTGGATGGAACGAGACATGATGTCCCTGATGTGCTGGATTGGATTAAGGTCTTGGGAACGAGCAGGTCAGTCGTCCATAGCATCAATACCTTCATCATGAAAGAACTGCTGGCACACTTGAGTGACATAAGTCCTAGCATTGTCATGCATCAGAAGGAAACCACTGCACTTGCATATGGTTTCACAATTGGTCTGAGAATCTCATCCCATGGCTGTGCAGCCCTCCAAAGAAATGCTTCTCCACACCACACCCACTGCCAAACCAGTCATGCTGGAGTATGTTGAAGGCAGCAGAACGTTCTCCATGACATTGTGACGCCCTGGACAAGTCAGGTCTTCCCAGGTAGTCCCATGCACACACACCCCCTCCCTAAAAAGGTGACAGCAGCCAAACTTCAAAACCCTCGTTATCTCCCTGCAGGTTTGATGTCCACACCAGGGGGGTGGAGCCAGGCGGTTGGCTCCGCCCACCGAGGAGTTCACAGGCCTGGAGGCGGGAAAAACAGTAGTTCTAAGTAGATTAGCTTTGACAGTGGACGGGAGTAGTCAAGTTCGAGGGCAGACCTGTGACCAGGCCTGCCATAATCTACCAGATGTCTGGGTTGGAGCCGAGTCACTTCTGGCAAGGAGGCAGACGGTGGTGGCCGCCTGCAGGAGCTGGGATTACAGCCGGTGGAACCGTAGGGACCGGGGTCAGGCGGTGGCCCGCTGGTGCCGAATCGGGGAACCGATTGCAAACCGGACCACCAGGAGGGGTACTCAGACCCAGTACGAGGCCCAGAAACAACTAGGCTAAGTCGAATCAACTGATTAAGGACTGGACTTTAGGACCTTTCCCACACAAGACCCGACTGAAGACAACAGCCCAACCATTAGGGTAAAGCCACCGTCAAGGCGTAGAGACCCAAGGGGCCAGCGTCCGTGGGCAAACAGGGCTCTCCCGACATCCAGCAAGCCGGGGAGCGGACTACCTACCGTTGCTTAGGCATAGGAGTCATAACGTTCACATTAAAGAGGTGCAGGAGAAAGGCGGAAACCACCAACCGGTTAATGGGAAGCTGCAGCCGGCTGCGGGCACCGTTCATAATCCCGTTTGGTTTATCAGAGACTCCAGTGTGTTGTATCATAGTGAGTACACCAGTGCCTTCGGGTCGCACACCGCACCGATGCGCCAGCACCATTCATTCCCCGCCTCAGCGCCTCCCTCGGGCCCCCGGGACCATAACTCCCCTACCCACGGAGGGGGTCAACACCAAGCTGCGCAACACCATCCCCAGGAGGCCTAGTCAATGGCAGCGGTGGTGTCCATCCATTCACCACATAACCCGTGGGTGGCGTCACGAACTTAAATCCCCTACAAACCACCGCGGCTCCGGCCGTGGAACTCCTCACCGAAGTCCCAGCGTGTAGCGCCAAACCCCTTTGAGAGCGACGTGACCTCCGGGTCCATAGAGAGCTCGAGCCACCCACCGACGAGCACGGATCCGAGCGGCTCGGCAGCCGGCCGAGCCCTCGGGGCGGTACAACATCTCAAGATGCTGTCATTTCTGTCACGTGCTCAGTGTCAACCAGATCTCATCCAGGAAGAGTAGAGAGTGCAAATGTCGAATCTGCCAATCTGGTATTGTCTGGCAAATAGCAATCACCCTGCACAGACAGTCTTGGGCTGTAGGGACTACACTAATTTGTGGTTTCGGGGTCCTCATACCACCCTAATGGAGTCTGCTTCTAACAGTTTGAGCAAACACATGGATATTCGTGCCCTGATAGAGGTTCTTTTGCAGAGCTCTGGCACCGCTCCTCCTGTTCCTCTTTGAACAAATGAGGAGGTAGCGGTACTGCTACTGGGTTGTTGCTCTCCATTTCTCCTGGTGTACTGGCCTGTCTCCTGGTATCTGCTCCATGCTCTGATCACTGTTTTGACAGACACAGCTAACCTTCTTGCCACAGTTCGTATTGATGTGACATCCTGGATGAGCTGTGCTACCTGAGCAACTTCTGAGGATTGTAGACATCACCTTATGCTATTGTGCTGTCCCCGTGCCAGCAGCTGGCGCTGCTCGGATCCGGGCCTGCTGGGATAGTGGCTCGAGGGTCTCCGGACCCGGAGGTCTCGCGGACACGCCAAATAAAATGGGGGGACGTAGATGTACGGGCTAGGCCGTATTAAGTTCGTGACGCCACCCACGGTTTGTGGTGAGTTGGGACGCCACCGCTGCTGTGATGGGACACCCGGGGGAGAGATATTGGCAGCTGGATGTTAATACCTCCGTGGGTAGGGATGGTTGCCCCGGGACCCAGTGGCTCCGGTGCAGGGTATTGCGACCGCAGGGGGTGTTTGTTTACTCAGAGTTAATAAACCACACATGTCTCTGGTAAACCAAGGTGCTGGTGGCTGGTGCCACGGCCGGTTGCATTCTAGTCCCCCACCCGGCTGGTGGTCTTTATCCTTTTCCTCTGCACTGTCTTGTGTAAGGTGGACTTCCTAGTCTGAAACTCAGGAGTCCGCTTCCGGCTTGATGTGGCCTGAGGAGCCGAGCCCACAGACGCTGGCCCGTTGGATCTATGGGCCCTGGCGGTGACCTCTTATCCCTATCGGTGGGCTGTTGTCTTCTATGAGGGACTTTGGGTGGGACAGGACCTCTAGTCCTGGCCTCAATCAGTGAATTAACCAGTCCACTTGTTTCCGGTTCTGACTTCAGGGTCCGAGTACCCCACTTTGTGCTACGGTTTCCGGGTTGGTTCCCCGTGACGGTACAGGCAGGCTACAACCCTGTCCCGGTCAACCTCGGTTCTGCCGAGCCGTCTTTCCGTCTCCTGCTGACGGAGACCACAGTCTGCCTCCTCGCCAGAGGCATGAGGGCTCCTACCCTGGAACCGTTCAACTTGAACTTTCACTGCTGGAGCTACACTTAACTCCAGCCCACACTCCTCTCCACTTGAACTCCTATACTTCACCCTGGGTGGGCGTGTCCAACCGTCTGGTCATGCCCAATGGTGTGTCTATCTTTCCCTATGGGGGGGGAGTGACTAGGGTTTCTAGGTTGGCTGTGTGTTTCCTAGTGAGGGAAGTTGTTATGCGAGGGCCTATTTGTGACTACCTGGTTTTCCCAGGGCGTCAAACTATCGCTAGGGTTGAGAGCAATGACAAAATGCAAAAGTGACCAAACAACAGCCAAGAAAGATGAGAACAGAGAAATGGTCTGTGGTGACAATATACAGAACCAGTCCTTTATAGGGCGTGTCTTGCTAATTGCCTATTATTTCTACCTAATGTATGTTCCATTTGCACAGCAGCTGGAGAAATTGATTCACAAACAGTGTTGATTCATAACTGGACAGGTTGATTTCACCAAAGTGGGATAGACTCAGAGTTACATTGTGTTGTCCTGGCTATATATATATAATTTAGAGAATCCAGGCAAAATCTATTGTTAGTGTCTTTCTGCAGTGTATATATTATACGCGCACAGCTCTGCTATATGCCCATAGACTTAAGTGACACTGCTATGTGCCCATAGACATACACAGCTCTGCTAAATGCCCATAGACATACATGACTCTCCTATATGCCCATAGACATACACTCCTCTGCTACATGCCCCTAAACATACACAACTTTTCTATGTGCCGATATACCTACACGACTCTGCTACATGCACATATAGACATCCACACTACATGCAGATATAGACAAACACAACTGTTAGATGCACAATAAATGCAGATATAGAAACACACAGCTCTGCTATATTTACTCACACACACACAATATCTTACCATGTCTTGCAGTTCTTAATTGGTGTATGTCATGTCCCCACCAGAGTCCACTCCTGAGACTTCTGCTTCAATCACCAGGCAACACCGTGTTCCCACCATGGATAGTGCTGCTGATGGTAGAGGAGTCGGTACCAGTGGCTCTGGTGGGCGCAGGCTCTGTTCATGCACTAAGCTGGGTTTCCCTGAGATCTGCAGTACCACTGGCTGACTGTAGGTGGCATGTTCTTCCAGCTGAAGTTACCATCATTTAGCTACAGCCAATGGGAAGACACCACACCCTTTTAATTCCCCCTTCTGTCTGCTGGCCTCTGCCAGAGATAGTTTTATTTTCCTGTTTCCTGGCTCCCTCTCTGTTTTGCTTAGTGACCCCTGTGTTTAGACGTCTGCTTGTTTTCTGATGACCCTTCTGCTGCTGTTTTTGTACCACGCCACCACTCCCGGATTTGACATCTGCTTGGTTTCCTCATTAGGTCCTTGCCTGCCGATTTTGTCCTTGTTCAGCAATTCCTGGTGTGTCCCTGCCTGACTACTGCTCTCATTAGACTGCAGCCTTCCACAGGTAGTGATCACCAGAGCCCTGTGTAATTCCAAATCCCTGTATAGGGCTCAAAGGGTTTTTGGGTTCTCAGAGTCCTGCTTGATGAGCGGCTTCTCTCTAGCCTGTCCATTACAACTAATCTGAGTCTGTGGTTCCAGGTAGGCATTATAGTGCAGAACAGGAGAGGCCTCATATAGTAGTCAGGGCATTAATGCCCTGATGGCAGCCCTGCCCCCACACTCACTATAATGGTCAACAGTGTGCCCCCACAAAAACAGTATGATGGCCACACAGTCCCCTATATAGAATGATGGCAAGCACAGCTCCACATACAGTATATAGTATGATGGGTCTATGTCTAGAAATTAGTAAACCCGTTGAAGGTTGTTTTGACAGGTCACCCGAACTTTAGATGAAGTTCAGTTTGGGATCTGGACTTAACTTGAACGCCAATGGAAGTCACCAATTGGGCAGTTGAGGTGTCCGCTCAAATGCACTCAGCCATAAACAGATCCCTTTCTGGGCCAGGTGGGAGGTATTTTTCCATATTTTTTTTGTTTGGTCCACACTACACCCGATTGTGATTTTGTTACCTCCAGTACAAGCTGTTCAAACACTGCAAGCGGCTCGCACTGGGCTGAGCACCGAGCATACCTGACACAGAGAGGCCTGTGTGAGTGGTTTTCATACATAAAACACCTGAACTATGTTTTTTTGTAACATCTGTGTTTGGTACAAACACCAATACCGACCCACGAATTTGCTCATCTCTTCCTATATTATAATATTCCACTACTCATAGTATTATGACTGCAAAAGTAGGGTCATATCTAGAGGAGAAAATGTTGGACATCTGCAATGCGCACAATTCGCAGGCTGGCACTGTCAGGTTGCCTGATATGGCTGTGAAGGAGTAACATGCTGCCTCTCTGAATGCCAGTGTTCTGGGCGGGGGCCGCTGCCGCTTCTGGGGCCGCTCGGATTCGGGTTCACTGCTGCGACTTGAGTTGTGACCGGACCCGGGCTCACACGGCCGTCTGTCCTCACAACCGTCGGAAGGGGGATATTAACAGGGGATTTGTTGTGTCGGTGACGCCACCCGTGGGTTGCGGTGAGGGATGGTGACGCTGCCTGGTGATGGGGCGCCTGGGGCTGATGAAGCGGGTGCAGCAATTTGGGATCCCAAATGTAGTCCCGGGGCCCGTTGGTACACGGGAGGAATGGCTACTGGAAGTGGCGTGCCGGGTTGGACTGGGGATCAATGGTGTACTCAGTTCAGTAATCACACACAAGTCCAGTGGTAAACCAAGTTGCCAGTGACCGGTCGCCATTGAGGGGTGTATTCGGGTCCCACACCCGGGGTGTAGCAAACAGGTGTCCCTTTCTCCTGCACTCTGTGTTTGTCTCTTTTGTGGGACGACTCCGCATGGAACGGGGAAGTCCACTCCAGGTACTGTGTATGTTGGGAGCTGTGACTCTTTGGATTTCTGTGGGTTCTGACGGACACCCTATCCCCCGCGTTGGGCTTCCGTTTCGCTCTCTGGGCTTCTGGAGAAAAAGGTCTGAAACCTCGTCCTCTGCTGGTTGATTAACAAGGGGCTTTCAACCTTCCTTTTCCTAGGGTTCTGGCACCCCGTCTGTGCATGGCCTCCGGACCGGATTCCCGCTGTCGGCACCGGCGGGCTATAACCCTGCCCCGGTCCACTTAAGATCTCCCACGACCGTATCTCCGTCGCCTGTGGCCCTGTTTACTGTCTGCCATCTTGCCGAGGAGTTCAAGGGCCCCTACCCCGACTACATTTCTCAGTCTGTACTTCACTTCCACTCCACTACAACTCGAATTGTCAGCTTGAACTCTCCAACTTGTCTGCCTTGTTCCTGCCCCTGTAGATAGAGAACCCCAGCACTCAAAAAATGAGAGAGTCTTATATAATTGAATTTTTATTTAATTTTATTTTTGACGTTTCGGCGAATGCCTTTTTCAAAACTAAATAAAAAATAGAAACATATGCAGTTATCAGTACCATAAATACATGAGATATTATAAATCATATCCATATCAAAAATAATTAGAAAAACATCATATATACCTAATTCAGTGTGAAAACAGGTAATATGTTTTATCCTGTGAAGTATATCAATGAACTTCGCATGAAATTTTCTAGAAAAAAAGGCCCATATATTTGATACAAAGAAGAATTAAATGCATAAAACCGCCAAAAAGAACATACAATATAAACATACCTAATCAGAATCTCCCTAAAGAAGAGCTCTGAATAACGTGGTATAATGATCACATATGTGGTTATCTATGGGACAAAGAATATAAATTTTAAACCACATATTAAGATGTAACAGAAAGTGCATATGTATGCCACAATAAAACATCATATTACCTCATATAGAAAGCGGAGTTTCCTAGAGAGGATTTGGAATACAAATATCGCTAATAAGATAGCTAGAGGATAAAGTGAAATAACAATCAATGAAGGATATAGAAAAAATAATCCCATAGAATAACATGATGATAGCAGTGAGGAGCGCTATGACATTACCTGTGCCCTGGGAGATCAGTGGTGGAATGGGACAGAACAGAGCCGCGGTGAGGCTTATAAGCCGAATAGGGGCGGGCCAACTAATAATTTCCTGTATGAAGGAACGCACGGTGAAACGCGGAAGTGCGCGCATGCGCAGTAATGAGGGAATGGTGAAACAGTGTAACCCGGATTCGGAGCTCCATGGAAACCAAAGTAAACTTCAGCGTGTCTATAGGAAGGAGGGAAAAAGGAAAGATATAAGTAAATGTAGCAGGTTCAAAGCAAGTGATTACCAATATTAAGTAATGACCAAATATAAATAGTCAAAACATACGAGCCGTATGAATATACATACGTATACATTATCTGAATGCCCCTGCTACAACTATCAGGAATACAGTAACAGATTCCCAACCCTTATGTAATCAATGGAGGATAAGAATTACCATAATGATTATACTTATATATATATATATATATATATATATATATATATATATATATATATATATATATATATTGTTAGGGCCAGATGGATGGGCAGACCCGGGAGGTGGATCCACTGGACCAGGTTGTAGGCACCCCGAAGATCCAACTTGGTGAACACACGAGCTCCTCTGAGCCGATCAAACAATTCGGGGATGAGCGGCAGGGGGTACTTGTTTTTTACGGTGATTTGGTTCAATCCCCGGTAGTCTATGCATGGGTGTAGGTTGCCCTCTTTCTTCTTTACGAAGAAGAAGCCTGCTCCAGCAGGAGAGGAGGATCTCCGAATGAATCCCCTAGCCAGGCTCTCTGTGATGTACGTAGACATGGCCCTTGTTTCGGCTGGAGACAGTGGATATATCCGTCCTCGAGGTGGTGTGGTTCCCGGGAGCAGGTCAATGGCACAATCGTAAGGACGATGTGGCGGAAGTACCTCTGACTCCTTCTTATCAAAGACGTCCGCGAAGGACCAATAGGCTGAGGGCAGTCCCGGTAGGGACTCTGGAACCGGAGGTCGCCGGATGGGTTGTATGGTCTTCAGACAGTTCTCATGACAAGAAGACCCCCATCGAGTGATATCACCAGTGCCCCAGCTGACTGAGGGTTCGTGTGTCCGCAACCAAGGAAGGCCCAGCAGGATTTGATGTGACATGTGTGGGAGGACGTAGAGAGCGATGTTCTCAGTGTGCAGAGCACCGATACGCAGTTCAAGCGGCTTGGTGATCCAGGAGATGGTGTCAGAGAGGGGTCTCCCATCCACAGAGGCTATCACGAGGGGTTTGTCGAGTGGAGTAACAGGCACCTGGTACTTGTCCACCGTGGCCTGCTGGATGAAATTGCCTGCTGCCCCAGAATCGAGGTACGCCTCAGCCGTGAACCGCGTCTCTCCCGTTGTCACTTGCACAGTCCATGTAACCGGGTCTGAGAGAGTCCCAGCACCTAGGGTGGCCTCTCCTACCAACCCTAGGCTTTGGAGTTTCCCGGCCTCTCTGGACAGGAGCGTAGCAGGTGTGTGCCTTCTCCGCAGTAGAAGCAGAGGCCCTTGGCGAGCCGCTCTGCTCGACGTTGTTCAGACTGTCGCACACGGTCAATCTGCATGGGCTCATGGACGGAGACACCAGAGGCCGTTGACTGGAGTACGGCGGGCTTCTGTGGAGGAGAGGAATGCCGTACTGGACGTCTCTCACGGGACACCTCTTTGGACCGCTCCTGAAAGCGAATGTCCACTCGAGTCGCTAGGGTAATCAGGGCGTCCAGGGTGGACGGTACGTCACGACCAGCCAGCTCATCTTTGATTCGACCCGAGAGTCCTTCCCAGAAGGCGGCGGTTAGGGCCTCGTTATTCCACCCGAGTTCCGAAGCCAAGGTGCGGAAACGGATGGCGTATTGACCCACCGTCAGAGTTCCCTGACGTAACCGGAGAAGAGATGAAGCAGACGCGGAGGCGCGTCCAGGCTCGTCAAAGGTGCCGCGAAAGGCCTGCAGGAACTCCTGGAGGTTCTTGGTCATAGGGTCCTCCTTCTCCCACAAGGGGTTCATCCACGCCAGTGCCTCGCCCTCTAGATGAGACATTATGAAGGCGACCTTGGCTTGGTCGGAGGCAAACAAATGCGGCAGCTGCGTAAAATGGAGGGAGCATTGGTTTATAAACCCCCTGCAGGTCTTAGGATCTCCGGCGTACCGGGGTGTTGAGGCCAAACGAAGTCTGTAAGCATCCGAGGAGGCTGCCACGGGAGCGGGAGCCGTGGATTGACTAGTGGAGACCCGGGGCGCTGAAGATGTGACCCTCCCCCTTCCCTTTCCCCCCCCCCCCTCTCCCCTCCCCCCTCCCTCCCCCTCTTTCCATGTGTACTCTCATGGGTTTATACTGTAAAATATATGTGTGAGGTGTGTACGGTATGCCTTGTCCTTGGACATCGCATACATAATGGTCTATACATATATGTCACAGAGTCCTCCGTTGGGAGATATGTTTTTTATACCCCTGAGATATAAGATAAATGGTATTTGGTTCTGCGTGGTTCGTTGGCCTTCAGTATAATTCTGAATATTATTGGTTATGCTTTACAGTTGGACGAGCACACAGATTTAAATACACACCAGGACAATGTGGGACCACGTATGGATATTGGTGTTTACAGGTTGACCCTGGTCAAATTATATGGTTCTGAGCTAGAGGTGCCTCTTCCCCCTCCCCCCTCCTCCCCCCCCCCCCCCCGTTCTACCAACCCACTATGGTCATTTGATGATATCAATAGCATCCTTATTGGGTGCTCTTGATGGCTCGCATTAACAGTGGGGGCACTTGCCTTGTTGTATAACAAAACAGCACTTATTATAAACATATGGGATGGTGGTATCGATCGCTTTATCGTGTGGCACTACATAGACTTGTATGTTATGTATGGATTCTTAAACATTGTGCTTATTTCATGTGAATGTGACGGAGGTACCAGCTGTGCTGGACAACAGCGCGACAGTGCGCCTCCTTGGTATGTCGAGCCTCCACGCATGCGCTTACAGGTACAGCATCTTGCGCTCTCATGACCCAGTTGACTCGCCGTCCATGCTCCTCTGCGCACGCGCTACTGATTACACACACGGTCCGGACCGCGCCTGCGCCAGCGTCACGACACAGGTGACTGACCTTACCTAACCTTAAATACCCCTCAAACTCTGTACGCTTACACTTTTCTTTCCCTGACGAAGCCGCAGCGGCGGCGATACGCGTGGGAACCCTGGTGCACCCACGTGCCCTGCCATGGTCTGCTCCCCTTGGTCTATAGCCTTATAGGTTTAGCCTCCCCCTCTCTCTCCCTCCCCCCCCTCCCCTGGGGGTGATATAACTCATTGGTGCATCATTGCTGCTATTTGTGTTTGGGATTGAGCAGCCCACGCTGTATTATTGTATGCATTCATTTTTGTGGCCACGGGCTTAGGTCTTATATTAGCCTTATAGCCATAGACCCCTTCTAAGTACTTTTGGGGTTACACTTTATATGTGGCATCATATATGTGTATGTGGTTTCCTTGTGTCCAGGCATAGAATTTTATGTTGCATAAGATTGTTTATATTTATAACTGTTGCAAACTGCCATTCATGTGACCTGCTTTTTTGTTGGGACTTGCATACCATGCTCAATTGGGGGATGTGGGCTTAACTAATTTTGGCAATATACTAATGTATTAATGGATTACACGGGCACCTTATGGTCTGCATTGTTATAATTGTGGGGGCCAGGTTGTTTGTTTTATGGTTCACGGTTTTAATGGTGTTTTATTGCATTTAAGTGTACGAATAAAGATTTTTGATAATATACTTAGGTTGTGCGGATATGTGCAATGTCTTTTTCTCCTTGAAGATGTGACCGAGGCTTGTAGCGTGTTCAAGCGGGCGTCCACGGAAGTCATAAAGTTCAGCATGCGGGTCTGGACTTCACGCTGGCGTTGGAGTTCCTCATGCAAGGCCGCTAGTGCTTCGGCGGGATCCATGGCCTGTTCTTACTGTTAGGGCCAGATGGATGGGCAGACCCGGGAGGTGGATCCACTGGGCCGAACTCCCCGATTAGGGAAAGGAGTCCGGTAGCCGGAGCACTTTAGGTAGCAGGACAGTCCGTGCACTAGAGCACAATGGAGAAGTCCCTGGGACCACGGGGTCTCTGATGGTGGTCCGGGTGACGGAGCTCAGGTTCGGAAGCCGGGATGATGTCAGGCAGGGTCCGGAACCGTTGGAGCGAGATGACGGGTCACCGCAGGGAACAGAGATGGTACGGACTGTCAGGATGGCAGATAGGCAGCGTTCGGGGTTCGAGATACAGCAGGACCGGATGGCAATGCAGGATCGGCTCTAGAAGAGAGAGAGGTAAGTATCTCACAGAAACACAAGGAGACCTGACTCCTAGCTTGGGAAACACGAAGAACAGGCCCCGCCCCCTTGGACATTAAACCCCTTTATACCCTGTACCTTAGTGCATCATTTCCTGTTAGTGGACACTGGCCCTTTAAGAAAGGGTCAGTGACCGCGCGCGCGCCCTAATGCGCATGCGCGCGGCCCGGGTGCCAGAAGCCAGGGCAGGAAGCTGAGAGGAGGAAGCAGCAGAGCCGGGCAGAGGCTGGGAAGCCGACGGGCGCCGGGAGCGGGGACCAGGAGGCCTGGGATGCGCGGGCAATGGAGGCTGGAGAGCGGGGAGCGTGGCAGGTGAGCCGGGGAGTGGAGCAGAGGACCCGGGGAGCGTGACATATATATATATGGATATAAAGCATGTACATCCACATTCATACACTTATAAGCAAACAAGAAAAAATGAATCACAAAACAGGACGGACCCCATATCTCCAATTCAATAACATTCATACTCCCTATTAAGACCATGAGGGGACAGGGTATTGAGCATGTGAATCAAATAGGATTCTCTATTGTTTAATTTTCGAACCCTGTCACCTCCACGCCTCAATGGGGGAACATGCTCCAGAACCTGGAAGCGAAGTTGAGAAATAGTATGTCCACATTGTATGAAGTGATAGGGTATAGGCAACATAGTCAATCTACATCTAATGGTGGATTTGTGCTTCCCTATGCGGTCTTGGACATGCTGGGTAGTCTCCCCAACATATCCGAGACCGCACGGACACTTTATTAGGTAGACTACATATGATGTGTCACAGGTGAAAAATTCCTTTATTTGGGAAACCTTCCCAATACGTGGGTGTGTAAATTGGTTGCCCTTAACCATATTTGAGCAATGGGGACAATGGAGACACAGGAAATTACCCTTTTTGGGAGTGGAAAGAAAGGTCTGTCGGGACTGAAGAATTGTTGACCCAATGTCCGCCTTGACTAAAAGATCGCGGAGATTAGGGGACCATTTGCAGCTAAACAAAGGAGAAGTGGAGAATTCGGTTATTTGAGGATAGGATCTCTGTAATACCTGCCAATGTCTAAGTATAATCTTCTAAATGATTGGATGAAAAGGATGAAATGTGTTAACAAAAGAAATAAAAGATCCCTCCCTCCTAGGTTTACGAATAGGATTTAAACTTTCTTGAAATGCGGAATGAACTACCGATGCGGGATATCCGCGTTGCAGAAATTTTTGTGACATCTCCCCATGTCTACGAGAACGCTGATCATGCAATGTAACGATTCGTGATACTCTCTTATGTTGAGAAATTGGCAGGGAGTTTTTTAAATGACGTGGGTGACTACTTGTATAGTGCAAGAGACTATTACGGTCAGTGGGTTTAATATACATGTCAGAAAGGATATGACCCTCCTGATCCATATGAATAAAAGTATCAAGAAAATTTACAGTAGACAGATCAATGTGTTGGGTAAAAGAAAGACCAACTACCCTAGTATTCAAATCCTGAAAAAAATCGTCAAAAAGCGCCTGAGAACCTGTAAAGACAATAAAAATATCGTCAATGTATCGTTTGTAAAAAGCTATATGGTCTTGGAACAGCGGATGGGTATATACAAACATAGACTCAAAGTGAGTCATGTATATGTTTGCATATGGTGGGGCAACATAGCCCATCGCTGTGCCCTTGATCTTAAAATAAAATTGATCTTGGAATAAAAAATAATTTTTATGAAGTACTATAGTCAAAAGATCAAGACAAAATTCTTTTTGTATAGAAGAAAAATCACTGTAGTTATCCAAAAACCAGGTGACCACTAGGATGTTAAGAGAATGATCAATACTTGTGTAAAGAGAATTGACATCCAAAGTGACAAGGAACGAGCCAGGTGGGAATGGACTAAGAGACTGAAGCTGATGCAGAAAATCTCCTGTATCACGTAGGTAAGAGGGAGTTTTAGATACCAGAGGCGATAGAATACAGTCCAATGTTATTGCCAAAGGTGATAACAAAGAGTCAATCGCAGAAACTATAGGACGTCCGGGTGGATACCACAAATTTTTGTGCACCTTTGGTAACGTATATAGAACCGGAGTAACCGGATTGACCTTTTTCAGATAGGTAGCCAATTTAGAATCAATTATTCCAAGAGTCACTGGAAGGGTCATGAGACAGTGGTAAATAGGTGGTTCTATCAGCTAATTGTGACATATACTCAGAAATATAATAGCTCTTGTCCATCACCACCAAAGACCCACCCTTATCAGCCGGTTTGATTATAATTGAAGTGAGCCAGGCTATCATTCAATTGTTGTTCCTGCCCCTGACACCTCAGGACCCCTAGGTGGGCGTTCTCATCTGCCTGATCCCGCCCACTGGTGTGTCCTTATTATCATGAGGGGGTGGCTAGACGTTAATGGCTGTGTTGTACCTGGGTGTGGGTTTTGGTGGTATCAAGGAGGGTGGGCACTTTTGTGAACACCTGGTTTTGCCAGGGCGTCACACCAGAGCTTCTGGGCGATCAAGTTATCTAGTATGTTTTTGGATATTTCTTCCAGAAAATACTTCAAAATGAAGCTGGTCCTTTTGCATGAGTAGAGTCTATTTAATATGGTTGATACATGGAGATCTGCCTGCAGTATACCCTTTATACATTATACATCCCTGACTTAGTGGCTAAAGACATTAGGATTACGGAGACAATCTCCACACCTACTGATAGATTGGTACCTATATTATTCATAACCATCTCACGTGAGCCTTCTCACTTTATTTATTTTACTTGCTTATATGTAATAATTATGTTTTACATAACTGTACAGACATGCTTATTACTGTCCTCACTGGAGCTCATAATCTAAATTCAGTATGGTTTTGGAGTGTGGGAGAAAACTGGAGAACCTGGAGGAAACCCATGCAAACCCAGGGCAAACACACAAACTCCTTGGAGATGTTCTCCTTGGTGAGATTTGAACCCTAGACCCCAGGGCAACAGTGATAACAACAGAGCCACCATATTGTCCATGAGGAGGTATCTATTTTATCTTCGTATATATAGTATTCAACTTTATGTATCACTATTAGGGATGATCGAATACCTCAAATATTCGGCATCGCAAATATTTTCCGAATAGGTCACCGCTATTCGACTATTCGCAAATATTTGATGCGCAATGAAAGTCTATAAGAAACACGAATAACAACTATTCAGAACTAGCTTCCCATAGACTTACATTGCGCATCAAGTATTCGCATAGCAGCGACCTATTCAGAAAATATTCACGAAGCCGAATATTTGAGATATTCGATCATCCCTAAAGACTATTCTTTCATTTTTTGTTTTTTTGCTTTCCGATGTCATAAAAAAAAAAACAAAGGCAAAATCTTTTGACCCCCTAGAAGTCTCCAAAATGAAAAGATTTATTCCTGATTAGATTCAGCTAATAGTTTGACAACAGCAGCAACAAACATTTGTATTGCAAATTTAGAAATAGTACCAGCAAAAGTTCATACATTTTTTTTTCCAATTTCATTCGATGCAAAAAGTCATAAAAACAAGAAGATAGGTGGATTAAAAATAAAAAAAACTGATACAAGACAGGCACAGGTAACGTGTTTCTGGCCCAGAGTAGCCCTTAAGGGGGCTTTAAACGCTAGGATATCGTTAATGAATTATCGTCGGGTCAAGGTGTTTGTGACGCACATCCGGCGTCATTAACGATATCGCAGTGTGTGACACTTATATGCGACCTTAATCGATCGCAAAATTGGTAAAAATCGTTTACCGCGAAGAGGTCGTCCTGAAACAAAAAATAATTTTCTTTTTATTAGCGATGTTGTTCCTCGTTCCTGTGACTGCACACATCGCTATGTGTGACACCGCAGGAGCGACGCACATCTCCTTTCCTGCCTCCACCGGCAATGCTGACGGAAGAAGGTGAACGGGATGTTACGTCCCGCTCATCTCCGCCCCTCCGCTTCTATTGGATGCTTGCCGTGTGACGCCGCACGAACCGCCCCCTTAGAAAGGAGGTGGTTCGCCGGCCAGAGCGACGTCGCAGGGAGAGTAAGTCCAGAGCGATGTCGCAGCGTGTAAAGCCCGCTTAAGTCTCAACCTGGTTTTTATTTTTAATCCACCTACCTTCTTGTTTTTATGCCTTTTTGAATTGAAAAAAAAATGTAAGGACTTGGGCTGGTACTATTTCTACTTTTGGATCGTCAATGGAGCTTCTCTGCACTGTGCAGTTTATCAGGTGAGCTGAAATGCTATTTTCTAAACATTTGTGTTGCTCTATTCTAACAATGAATGAAGACATATGTAAAAATCTTGGTCAGTATTCTAGATGCCTCGATAGGGTAGTCATATTTCTCCGGAATCACAGCTCCTTCACCCATATTGTTGGCCTTAATCAGAATCTTTGTGTTTTACGTTAGCGCCCTTATAGCTAGTATTTCTTAAGATGACAGATAACTGCTATGCTGGAGGGTATTTTCTAATTGTCATTCATGAAAAAGTATCTATGGCTAGGCTTTGGTTTTGGGTGGAGTTGAAAGAAGGAGGCAAGTTTTACTTTAACCCTATGGATTTAAGGACTTCACCATAAGTAGTTGGCTATACAATAGGTTGTTGATTCTTAGATAACATAGAAAAATGCTGTCTGAGGATGAGTTTGTGTATAAATCTACTGAGGTCTAAAAAACAAAATATACTGGAATGGGTGAACACTTCAAGCGAAAAGATTTTAGGATGTCTATAAACAATGAATATATGAGATTTAATCTACAATACTGCTGTAGATGTATACTTATAAAATGAAAATAATTAGCACACAATTTAGCCACTTCCTGCCAACTAGTTACCGCTTGGAGAAGCTGACCTTTCTCTGTTATCTCCTCTCATCGACCTATGGCAGTCTTTGAATAGCACTGGATCTTGCCTGTCCTTTAAACTTACAGGCTTGTAGCCCAAAAGAGGTTTGTTTAATAAATAATAAGCTTAGGGTCACAATAAATAATAGATGCCTTGTCGTGTCTGGTGGGCTCCCAGGAATTCAACAATTTATGCACTAAGTACCTATTATATTATAAGAATATTCTATATAACAGTAATGCAGTCCAAATTTCATATACTTAATGTTTGCACATACAGTAGTAGTTCTTATAGAGGCTGATGTATTTTATACTTTTATACTCTGCAGTCACTACAGCTTGCACCCATTCACATTTGCTTCATTCTGTTATAAAGTGCTGGTCATTATTTTCTGGTATAAATTGGTTAACACTATTACTTTCTGATACAAAATTACAGAGTTCAAATCCAAGCAAAGGGTTTAACACTTTCCACATTAGATAATTTTGAATGTTTTTTATTATGTAACATTTTATAGTATTACTAGCTGTAGTACCCGGGCGTTGCTTGGGATAGGAACTGTCTCTGTCTTTCTCCCAGTCTCTGTCTGTTTGTCTCTGTCTGTTTGTCTCCTTCTGTCTCTGTCTCTCTGTCTGTCTCTTTCTGTCTCTGTCTATCTCTGTGTCTGTCTCTCTGTCTGTCTCTTTACCTGTCTGTCTCTGTGTAACTGTCTCTCTGTCTGTCTCTTTCCCTGTCTGTCTTGTTCCAGGTCTGTCTCTTTCCCCAGCTGTCTCTTTCCCCATCTGTGTCTTTCCTCATCTGTCTCTATCTCTTTCCATGTCTCCTTCCTTGTCTCTGTCTCTTTCCCTGTCGTTTTCCTTGTATCTGTCTCTTTTCATGTTTTTGTCTCTTTCCCTCTTTTGTCTCTTTCCGTCTGTCTCTTTCCCTGTCTCTTTTCCTGTCTCTTTCCCTGTCTGTCTGTCTCTTTCTCTGTCTGTCTCTCTGTCTGTCTTTTTCCCTGTCCACCTGTCTCTTTCCCTGTCTGCCTCTGTCTCTTTGACTGTATGTTTCTGTGTCTCTTTCCCTGTCTGTCTCTGTCTGTCTCTGTCTGCCTCTTTCTCTTTGACTGTCTGCATCTCTGGGTATCTTGCCCCATTTGTCTGTGTCTGTCTGCCTCTGTCTGTCTTTTTGACTGTCTGTCCCTCTGTCTCTTTCCCTGTCTGTCTCTCTCTTTCCCTGTCTGCCTCTTACTCTATCTCTGTCAGTCTCTCTTTCTCTCTCTCTCTATCCCTCTCCCCACCGATATCTTATTACCTCACACATAAGCTTCTTATACTAACAATTTATTTTGTTTCTATAACAATCACTCACAGCTGCTATTAATAACCTAATAGCTCATAGCTCCATTGACTTTAATGGAGGCAGGTTTTTTGGAGAGTAACTGTAAAATGTGGGGTTTAATTTTACCGTCAAAACATAGTCTATGACATTCCCTGAGTGACATGGGGTGTCTGCTAAATTTCGTGATTGTAAATGCGACGGTGCGAATGCCTTTAGCGGCTATACATACATACATATTCACTCAGCTTTATATATATATATATATATATATATATATATATACATACATACATATATATATACTAGCTCTAGTATCAGGGTGTTGCCTGGGATAGTAACCGTCACTCTGTCTCTCTCACAGTCCCCGTCTGTCTGTCTCTTTATCTCTCTGTCTGTCTTTTTCCTATCTGCTTCTGTTTCTATCTGTTTCTATCCCTGTCTGCTTCTGTCTGTCTCTATCTGTCTGTCTCTTTCTGTCTATATGGAGATAAGGTATACACACCAGTGACTATGTAAGGGGAATACATGGAATAGCAGAAACTGCTGTGTGAATACTGACATGAAAAATCCAATACCTATATGTAAGAATGAAAATGTGAAAAATGGAATCTGCATTACTGCCATGAATATATGAATAAAGAGAAATTTAGCTACTGAATTGATCAATGCAGAAGAGCCCCAACACTACGCCAAAGTATTTCTCTACGTTGGGGTCCCTAGCTTGTGTGTCCTCTCATGCAGTTAAAAAAACTTACTGTGTATGGGAAGCTGAGACCCAGGCTATATATGCGTATCATGTGGATTGGCAATAGGTGTAAGTGAGGTGGGTTCACAAACGAAAATCTACTAACAAATAAGGAATAATATTTGGAACACCATTCTAAGCCTGAACTGGGTGCAAAAACCTAAAAAATCATCACTCAAGACTTTCGTGTAGTGTTGGGGCTCTATTGCATTGATCAATTCAGTAGCTAAATTTCTCTTGATTCATATATTCATGGCAGTAATGCAGGTTCCAGTTTTCACATTTTCATTCTTACATATAGCTATTGGATTTTTCATGTCAGTATTCACACGGCAGTTTCTGCTATTGCATGTATTCCCCTTCCATAGTCACTGGTGTGCATACTTTATCTCCCCATAGTGATGTGTTTTTAGGTTTTGGCACCCAGTTCAGGCTTAGAATGGTGTTCCAAACATTATTCCTTATTTGTTAGTAGTTTTTCGTTTGTGAACCCTCCCCACTCACACCTATTGTCAATCCACATGATACGCATACATAGCCTGGGTCTCAGCTTCCCATACACGGTAAGTTTTTTTAACTGCATGAGAGGACACACACAAGCTAGGGACCCCAACGTAGAGAAATACTTTGGCGTAGTGTTGGGGCTCTGTTGCATTGATCAATTCAGTAGCTAAATTTCTCTTTATTCATATATTCATGGCAGTAATGCAGATTCCATTTTTCACATTTTCATTCTTACATATAGGTATTGGATTTTTCATGTCAGTATTCACACAGCAGTTTCTGCTATTACATGTATTCCCCTTCCATAGTCACTGGTGTGCATACCTTATCTCCATATAGTGATTTTTTTTTTTAGGTTTTTGCTCCCAGTTCAGACTTAGAATGGTGTTCTAAACATTATTCCTTATTTGTCTCTTTCTGTCTGTCTGTCTATTTGTCTGTCTCTGTCTATGTGTCTGTCTCTGTCTCTATCAGTGTGTATCACCTTTCTGGAGCCACAGACTCGCTGTAAAAGGGAGGCCAGAGGAAATCCACTCACAAAGCAGGACCCTGAGAACTCCGCAACCCTTTAACCCATATACAGGAATTTGGAATTACAAAGAGCCCCAGAGATCACTACCTGTGGTAGGCTGTAGTCCGTGGTGGTCAGGCAGGATCAAAAACTAGGAAATTCAATACAGGAACAGAACGGCAGGCAAGGGCATAGTGAAGAGACAAAGCAAAGGTCAAATCCGGGACTGGCAGCAAGGTACAAAAACGACAGGCAGAAGGGTAGTCAGAACACAATCAAGGTCAGCGCACAGAAATCAAAATACAAACAGCACAGGAACAAGGAATACAGACTATCTCTGGCAGTGGTCAGATGACAGGAGGGGGAATAAGAAGGGGTGGTGTCTTCCAATTGGCTGCAGGTGACTGATGGCAACTTCAGCTGGAAGACACCCGTCACCTACAGTCAGCCAGTGGAACTGCAGGTTATAGGGAAACCCAGCCTAGTGGATGAGCGGAGCTTGTGCTCCGCAGAACCACAGGCACCGACTCCTTTCCCATCACCAGCACTATCCATGGCAGGAACACAGCATCGCCTGGCGATCAGAGCAGAAGTCGCAGGCGCGGACTCCGTTGGGGACATGAAACAGTGTCTGTCTCTGTCTGTCTAACTGTTTGTCTGTCAATGTATCCATGTCTCGTTCTTTGTTTCTCAATCTGTCTGTCTCTCTCTATTGCTGTGTGTCTCTGTCTCTCTTTCCCTGTCTGTCTGTCTGTCTATTTCGCTATCTCTCTGTCTGTTTGTGTCTCTCTATCAGTCTCTGTCTCTTTCCCTGTCAGTCTCTATCCCTTTCAGTCTCTTTCCCTGTCGGTCTCTTTCACTGTCTCTCTGTCTGTCTTTTTCCCTGTCTCTCTGTTTGTCTTTTTTTTCCCTGTCTCTCTGTCTGTCTTGTTCCCTGTCTCTCTGTCTGTCACTTCCCCTGTCTGTCTGTCTCTGTCTGTCTTTTTCTGTCTGCCTCTGTTTGTCTCTTTCTGTTTGTCTGTCTGGCTTTTTTTTCCTGTCTCTGTCTGTCTCTGCTTGTCTCTGTCTGTTTCCCTGTGTGTCTCTTTCTCTGTCTGTGCCTGTCTGTCTCTGTCTGTCTGTCTCTCAGTCCGGTCTGTCTGCATCTGTCTCCCCACCAACATCATATTACCTCACACATAAGCTTATTATAGTATGAATGTCCTTTGTTCATTTAGCAACCAATCACAGCTGCTATTAACAACCTGTAGTTTCCAGTTCCATTCACTTTAACACTAGAAGTCCCAGAGAGGGGTAATTTAACATTTCTACCTTTGGAACCCAGAGACGGGTCGAATGACCTGAAGGATTTTAGCTAACATCCTATAATCACCGTCTTTTGTTCTGTAATTAAGGCCATTACTGTCGCACCACAGGAGGTTGTTGTTTTCCATTGAGTTTAGCCATTTAGTTTCTAGTTAGTTCTATTCAGTTTATTGTATAGTGTCATTTGACCCTCTTTCGGGACTTCAGGGCGAAGCTTGAAATTTCTGGGACTTCTAGTGTTGATGGAGGCAGGTTTTTTTGCAGAGTAACTGTAAAGCGCGTGGTTAACCTTTCTTGTCAGAACATAGTCTATGACGTTCTCTGAGTCACATGGGGTGTCTATGCAAAATTTTCTGATTGTAAATGTGACAGTGCGGATTCCTTTAGCGGACATACACACACACACACACACACACATACACACACACACACACACAAACACACACACATACATGCACTCAGCTTTATATATTAGATGACACAACCATTGAAATACTTTCTACTGTTTTTTATGAAGCAATTGTGTATCTTGGCTAATGTGACATTATTTATTTATGCTTTTATTTATATGGGCAATGTAATATAAGGTTTTGTTGTTGATTTTAAATCCATACACCTTTATAGCATAGTCATCTATTGACTTACAATAATTTATATCAAGTTAACCATTTTAGAGCACCTTCATGTTATGGTGCTGATCACAAACCAGCTACATTATGTTTTTTGTTTCTGTTTTACTGCCTTCTATATTGCATACGAGGGGTGATAAATACATTTTCCCAAAGGGCCACATGACAGACTATCAATGTTGTGGAGGCCAAACCTGTAAGCTAAAATTAATTCTGTACATTATTAATATTAACAGAAACTATCATTCTTATTATATATTAATGTTAATTGTATCAGTCTACATACAGCCTTATAAATACAGTGTGAGTCCACACACAGCCCTCATTGTAAACAGTATGAGCCCCCACAGTGCCTATATATATATATATATATATATATATATATACATACATTTAGCTTCTAAATAGCCTCCCTATATAAAGTATGAACTCCCACATAGGCCCTAAATTTAGTATGACCCCTCATGTAGCCTCCTATATACAATATGAACTCCCACACAGCCCGCTATATACATTATTTGCCCCATAAAGCCTCCCTACATACAGTATGAGACCCTTCACAACTCCTCTATATATAGTGTGAGCCCTCACCCTGGAGGAGAGATGAGAGACACACACCAGGTCGAACAGAGGCAGGGGAACACTAGCAAAATTATGCAACTTTTTGATTAGACCCTCTTAGCGCCTAGTCCCTGATGCATGAGAAATTCTACAAGGGAGGAAAATTTTTTTTGAAGACGATGAAGGAGTACCTAGTCAACTGTACCTGTGTCCTCCATGATTCAACTTTGCCATACAACCATTGAGTATTCAAGCTGAAGCCGTGGAATGAACTGTTCCTCTATGCCTTGCAGGTGCTGACTTACCTTGCCTGGTGCTGACAGGGGCATATTAAGTGATTGGTGCCTCCAACTGTCAAGTGATAATGCTGGCATGCTGATTTTTATTAAAATAACAAGGCCTGGATTGGCCCAGACTTCTCAACCTCACTGAATGACAGCAGAAAAACATATAACCAGTTCAAATTTGCTTTTTTTTCTGGTGTATTTCCATATACTCATCATAAATGGTTCATGGTTTCTTCTTATTTTGTCCTTCTCCTCTTACTTTTCCACCATATAATCTGGGTCCATCATGCAGCCCTTACTCAAAATTTTTAGAGGGTAAAAAGGCAAGCTTCATTTAAAATTTTTAGAGGGTCATAAGACGTCTCTTGCTCCTTATTTTAAGAGGGTCAAAATGTGACCCTCGTTGTTAATCTTTCCAGGGTGTATAGGATGTCCTCCTTCAGAATTTTTGTCACGCTTCTGAGGCATGGAGATGTTACTGTGGACTCACTGGACCATCGGATGAGTGGTGGCAGCAGATTACCCAATACAGCAAGAGACTGGAGAGAACTTGGAGGAAACAAAAGATGTTTTATTTAAAGAGATGGTGAACAAGAGCTGAAGGGGAAAGGGCCCAAAGGGTCATGATGCTGATCACAGGAGCAACTGGCGGGGGAGCCCCTATAAAGGGATTATCCTGACACAGCCCCGGAAGGTCAGATAGCCGCTTGTCAGAGCGACAACTCAGATAGTCCATAGCGGTTCCAGCTAGACTGTGGAATTCCAGCTCAATCAGAGGAAAAAATCTCTAATGCTCTGCATAATCCAAGGGGAACCATAAAAAGAGAAATTCAATTATTCCCCAAAAATTAAAGAAAAATTCTCAGCAACAAAAGGGCAACAGTGTTTACCTGCCCAGTCCACAGAATCAAATGCACTAACAGGATGCAGCAAAACCCCTTAATAAAGATGGAGGCCACAGGTGCAAAATAATGATATAGCAACAACTCACACACTGCCAATCCATGGAGAAGAGTGATTGCTTAGCATTAAAATTGCACACAAATGGCTTGTATAGGGCACCATTCACACATGTAGGTGCACAGTATCTGGCTTACAGCCTATTGATGACGCCCATACTATTAGACTAGGCGGGCTGCCCAGCACTATATAAGTGCACCACACAGGAATGGAGACCCTAATTTACAAGGCGCCTACATTAAAGGGGTGGTTCACTCATATTAATTTGCTAGATCTATATTATGTGGAGAAACAATGTTTCTCTCAAATACCTTATGTTGGCAATAGTGCCTGTGAAAGGCTCTATTGCGAACCCCTGTTCCCTGTGACCTCAAGGATCTGGTGATGTCATGTCAAGTTCCTGATCACGTGACATCACATCGGCCGGGCCCAGTCTTCCTGAGTCACTGGGCTGTGGGCGGTGTTTCACCGCTTGTCACAGCTCAGCGTGTCTACTGCTTGCAGCACTTTGCTGTGAGGGAGGAGGGAGCAGAGAGCTGATGGGCTTTGATGCTGGGCTGTGCTGAATGGTGAAACACCGCCCACAGCCAATCACTTACGGAGACTGCGGCCGGCCGCGGTGATGTCACGTGATCAGGAAGTTGACATGACATCACCGGATCCCCGATGTTACGGAGCCTGGGGGTCAGGTGATGGGGAACAGCAGTCCGCAATAGCGCCTATCACAGGCACTATTACCAACATAAGGTATTTGAGAGAAACATTGTTTCTCAACATGATATCGATCTAGCAAATAATAAATATGTGTGAACCCCTTATTTAATGATCCTGACTGCATCCTGTATAAAGTTATTGTCGCGGGCGGAGGAGGGGACGCTGCGCTCACCCACTGCTCGGGTCCGGCTGCTCTGCTGCTGCTGCTCAGTGGTGGCTCGAGCGGTGGGCCAGATCCCGGGGACTCGAGCGGCATTCCTCGCCCGTGAGTGAAAGGGGGTGGTTTGGGTTTAGGGATATTGTCCGTCACGCCACCCACGGTTGTGGTGAGGTTGTGACACCACCGCTGCTCTGGACGGGGATCCCGGGAGCGATGACAGGGAGCAGCTTGGATGTTGGTTCTCCCCTCCGTGGGTAGGGGGGTTGGTCACCCCGGGGCCCGGTGAGGGGTAGGTATGGATGGCAGGCGGGATACGGGGCCTGGTGAGGTGCAGGGTCGCGGGGGCAGCGCTGTGCCGCACGGCACGGTGGTACTCACTCAGCCAATGATGAATGCAAAGTCTCCGGTAAAACAAATGGCTGGATGGACGGGTCCCACAGACGGCTGCGGTAGCTCTCCCGGTAGGTTGATGGTGACTGGCTTTCCCTGCACTTGTGTTGTGTTTACGGTTCCAATGGCTTCCCACCGGTAACCCGATCCCCAGCTTGGATGGGTGCTGAATGAGCCCCTTTTGCCTGCAGGCTCTGGCCCTGGGAACTGTAGCCTTGGTGGTGACTGTGTTTCCCTTTACGGTGTGAGCTGTTGCCTTCAATCGGGTCTTGGCTGCTGGGAAACCCCGGAGTATCCCTTTGCTAACTGATTTGACCAGTTTTACGGCGACTCCTAGCCTGGGCGGGGTCCGTAAGCCCTGCTGGATGGAGCTGGCTTCTCTTTGTGAACTCCTCGGTGGGTGGGACCAACCGCCTGGCCCACCCCCTGGTGTGGACATCAGCCCCTGGAGGAAGGCAACAAGGATTTTGTGTTCTACTTAGGTGTGCCTAACCGGGGTGTAGGGTGTGTTGGTGTAGTTCTGTGATGACCTGGCTTTTCCAGGGCGCCACATTCCCCCTTAGTAAAATGCAGACCGTCCGCGGGCTGCCCGTCCATCACCGGTTTTATTTTTGTTTACTGAAAAAGAGTAAAAAAACGGTAAAACATGTAAAAACATGCATTTTCAATCTTCCCACATCGGGAGGCACATTACTTAAACGTTACCAACATTTGTAATAACGGTTCGGCTTCCGCTCTTCTCCCACCCAAACAACCTGGCCCTGATGCTGCCCCTAAGCAAATGGGCAGCACCCCTTGACCCCAGTCCAGAACCAAGCTGCGCGAGCGGGTACAGTCTCTTTCAGGGGACCCACGTCCATGGGGAACCCCTGAACCCCCGGAGGATCGCCACCGGTTATGGTAGTGGCGGGCCTGGGCCATCACTTTCCTCCAGGCCCATCCTCCCAAATCTGCCTCTCTGGAGGCGGTCACGGTTTCAAGCCAACAAACATTTTTATTTACATGCCACTAAGTTTGTGGTTGCCCTGCTAGTTTTCGGGCTTGTCCGTAGCAGTTTCTACGCAATGGTTACAGGTAGTCCCTACGGGGACAACAGTTGCCGGCAACGGCCGGTTCAATCACGGTTGCAAATCAGGTAAACTTCGGTTGATCATTTTTCACTTATCATTCAAAACTTTCTAACGGTGCTGGTGGTTCCAACGGGGACAACTTGCAGCGGAGCTCCGCTGACTTTGAAGCGGCTACCACCGCAGGGGGTCGGCCCACTCGAGGACCGGTTAGTACATTGGGTTCTCCTTCCACAGGCAGTTCAGTCCAGAACCACTGGCGGTCGTTAAGAACGGTGGCAGGGCAGCGTGGTCGGAACCCCCTCCTCCATCAGCGGCATTCTCTCTGCGGTGCTGGCCCCCAGCTCCCATGCAATCAGGGCTGGTTCTGGGGTTTGGGTGGACTGGTCGCGACGCGGCACGGCCGCAGTGGCCCCTTGCTTACGGGCCCCCACTACAGAAACCATCCTGCGCATCTCCACCTTCCAATCCAGCAGCTGCTGCAGGCTCTGCACCCTCACCTTCAAGCAGAACTGGCCCAGCTCCCGCTCCAGCCACGCAGCGGTCCTGGCGGGGAGCTCACCTGGGCTGCAGTCTTCAAAGGCTACTCCTCCTCGGTTCCCCCAGAGCTTGGACGCTCCGGTAGCGGGTACTCCCATGCTCCAATTCGAGGACGCCGCCATCTCTTCATCCGTGTCCCCCTTAGTCTTTTTCCGGCTCCTCCTCTACAGGGGCGGGGTTTCGGGTTTCGCGCCTCCACTACTCAGGAAGACGCTCGAGCAGGGACTTTTCGCGCCCAAAATGACGGCTTCTCAAAATTTTCGGCCGGACACCTCCGGTGGTCACAAGGCGCACCTCTACCTGACGGCAGAGCGGTAAGATCCTGTCATGACGCCAAGTTGTCGCGGGCGGAGGAGGGGACGCTGCGTTCACCCACTGCTCGGGTCCGGCTGCTCTGCTGCTGCTGCTCGGTGGTGGCTTGAGCGGTGGGCCAGATCCCGGGGACTCGAGCAGCGTTCCTCGCCCGTGAGTGAAAGGGGGTGGTTTGGGTTTAGGGATATTGTCCGTGATGCCACCCACGGTTGTTGTGAAGTTGTGACACCACCGCTGCTCTGGACGGGGATCCCGGGAGCGATGACAGGGAGCAGCTTGGATGTTGGTTCTCCCCTCCGTGGGTAGGGGGTTGCTCGTACCGGGGCCCGGTGAGGGGTAGGTATGGATGGCAGGCGGGATACGGGGCCTGGTGAGGTGCAGGGTCGCGGGGACAGCGCTGTGCCGCACGGCACGGTGGTACTTACTCTGCCAATGATGAATGCAAAGTCTCCGGTAAAACAAACGGCTGGATGGACGGGTCCCACAGACGGCTGCAGTAGCTCTCCCGGTAGGTTGATGGTGACTGCCTTTACCTGCACCTGTGTTGTGTTTACGGTTCCAATGGCTTCCCACCGGTAACCCACTCCCCAGCTTGGCTGGGTGCTGAAGGAGCCCCTTTTGCCCGCAGGCTCTGGCTCTGGGAACTGTAGCCTTGGCGGTGACTGTGTTTCCCTTTATGGTGTGAGCTATTGCCTTCAATCGGGTCTTGGCTGCTGGGAAACCTCGAAGGTTCCCTTCGCTAACGGATTTGACCAGTTTTACGGCTACTCCTAGCCTGGTCGGGGTCCGTAAGCCCTGCCGGATTGTGCTGGCTTCTCTTTGCTCTCCGGTCCGGTACCGCCGGGCCACCGCCCGGCCACGGTTCTTATGGTTCACTCCAATTAGCCTCTCCTGCAGACGGTCACCACCGTCTGCCAACCTTGCTGTATGTGTCCGGGCCACGCACCCGGACACGGTCAGTCTCCTCTACTACCACTTCCTTCTTCAACTCCTCTCAAAACTGATCTAATCTCTGACCCCTTCTCCCGCCTCCAGGACTGTGAATGCCTCGGTGGGCGGGACCAACCGCCTGGCCCACCCCCTGGTGTGGACATCAGCCCCTGGAGGAAGGCAACAAGGATTTTGTGTTTGACTTAGGTGTGCCTAACCGGGGTGTAGGGTGTGTTGGTGTAGTTCTGTGACGACCTGGCTTGTCCAGGGCGCCACATTATGATAAGTGCAAAAAATATGTATAAAAGATATATGAGGTATTAGTTAATTAGGTAATATTTTGGTTAGAATATGGATGTCTGCAACCCAACGCCTAGGGTTCTCATGTCTTATAGGTCCCTTTACTAATATAAGCAAAGGAAGAAAGGCGGCATCTCACCATGAGGTTTTTCAGCTTTTTTCAAAGCATGTGAATTACAGCATGTGTGGAAGAGGGAAATGCGGGAGTGTCAAGCGAGCGACATCCGTTTCGTGCTGTAGCAAGCGCTTTGACTAGTCCCAACTTTGTATAAAGATATGATAAGTGCACATATCTGTGCAATTTTAATGCTAAGCAATCACCCCCTCCATGGATTGGCAGCGTGTGAATGGTTGCCAAAACAGTGTTTTGCACCTGTTGCCTCCATGTTTATTAAGAGGTTTTGCTGTTAGTGCAGGTTTGCATCCTGTTAGTGCATTTGATTCTGTGGCTTGGGCAGGTAAACACTGTTGCTCTTTTGTTGCTGTGAACCAACCAAGGGAAGCAGATCCAGTAGTTGAAGGAATCTGGAATGCTCTGCACCTTCCTGGCATAGTAGATCCAGCCATTGTCAGAAACCAGAGGGTTCTAGAATGACCATGGAGGTAAACATGTGCATAGTCTAGGAGTCTTACTACTTAAAAGTTGGAAACAAAATGTTTTATGAGGCCTTCCTCTACCTGTCTTCCAGGGAGTATTACAGCCCCTCCTTCTAAATTTTGGCAGCCTTTAGTGCATAGGCTTTATCAGTCTAGGAGTCACACTACCTAACAATTTTAACAGAATTTGTATGAGACCCTCCTTCATGTCTAATACAGGGTGTATCAGAGTCCCTCTTATTTCTATTTTTTGGCAGTTCTTGCATTATCCTCATAGGCTTTTTCAGTTACAGAGTCCCTCCTTCATAAATTAAATAGGATATTATTGACCAAGTCACACACACCACATGCCCAGATAAGATGGTAAAATGTTAAAATTACATTTATCGCTGGCTAATGAGTGTAGTTTTATTTCCTCCTCTACTATTTCATCTACTTTATTTTTAGGCGATGAGGAAATACTTTAAGAGACGGCCCAGCTATTAAGGGGAGGAGGGGGCTTTTTTTTCTTTTGCCTTATATGCAAGACATTATATAGTAAAAAAATGTTTCTAAACATTTTTTTCCCTGTAAACTCCATTTTATCTTCATTTTTGTATGTTTTATGTCTGATAACATTGTTAGCAATGATATGGGAGTCAAAGATGTGTCCAGTCATCTTACCCATGATGTTCCCATTCCATTTGAGCCCTCTTTCCATAAATTTCAGCAATTGTCCTGCCCCCCCCAGTCATCCTGGTATGGTTTTCTGGAAAAATGCTCAAGTTTCTCATTGACTTCCATTACACTTGTTACTCAAATCGAGCTCGTTCGAGCCTCCAACCTGCTCGATTTGAGAACCGAGTTTATTGTTTGCTCATCTCTAGTTAATATTGATAATAAATATGGTGGTATAATACTTGAGTGCCTGGATCAAATAACACATATCCATGTGCTATATCTAGTAGATAGAGACACCAAAAAAGAAAAATGTGAGTGTGTAGTGCAAATAAATCATAAAAAAATATCACAATGTCAATTTTGGAGTTGTTTAGGATAAAATAAGGTATTAAAGGGGAAAAGGATGATAATATTACAATGCACTTATGGAAATCCATAAAGTAGAAAACCACGGCATACACCATTTAAGATCCAAAAAGTGCATTTATTCCATATAACGTGCAAGTAAAAAAGCGGGAAGGAGAGAGCCGGGTTCAGGCCCCCCAAGAACGACGTCCGTTTCGCACCTCGTGTGCTTTTACGGGTCCAATTGGATGGTGTATGCTGTGGTTTTCTACTTTATGGATTTCTGTTCTGGATATCTCCTCTCCTCGTCCACGTGCACCCATTACCATTTCTTCTAAAAGGAGGACTGAGGCTCTTCCAAGATATTCGGTGTAAGGTATTGCATGGTTCAGTGAAAAACCGCTTCTGTTTATTACATTTACAATGCACTTATGCCCACTGTACTGATATATGTTTTCCAACCTACAAAGAATGGAGAGATGTGTGTTTTTTACCATAGGTACACTTCAACTGTGATGGCCAGAATAAAGAAACATCCAGAAAAATTACAATATGTGATTTTAAAATAATTAATTTGCATTTTATAGCATGAAATAATTATTTGATCACCTACCAACCTGCAAGTATTCTGGCTCTCACAGACCTGTTATTTATTCTTTAAGAATCTCCTACTCTGCACTCATTACCTGTTTTAATTACACCTCTTTGAACTTGTTACCTGTATAAAAGATACCTATCCACACAATCCATGACACTCCAACCTCTCCAGCATGGTCAAGACCAAAGAACGTTCTAAGGACACCAGGGAAAAAATTATAGAGGAAGAATATAAATGTTTCCCAGTCACCGCTTTAGTTCATGTTTCTTCATTTAGAGCTCGGACATGCTCTGCCACAGCATGCTGAAGTACAATAAATTTTGGAATCCGGCTCAAAGCACATTCTTTGGGCCAGGAGGGAAATTGGTGTGTGCAGTTTGTTTCACACTGTAAAAAATAAATAGTTTAACATTTGTAGAGCTGGTTTCTAAGATTTATTGGAAAAAAATTGTAGACTTTTACAAGGCTGGGATTGGCTACAGGACAACAGGCAAGCAGCTTGGTGAGAAGGCAACAATTGTTGACGAAATTATTAGAAAATGGAAGAAATACAAAATGACTATCAAACTTACTTAGTCTGGGGCTCCATACAAGAGCTCACCTAGTTGGGTGTCAGGAATCATCCCAGAACTACAAGGGAGGACCTTCCTAATGACCTGAAGAGAGCTGGGACCACTGTCTCAAAGATTACTCTTAGTAAGACACCAAGGTCCCCTGCTCATGACAGTACATATCCAAGCCTATTTGAAGTGTGCCAACAACCATCTGGATGATCAAAAGGAGACATGGGAGAAGGTCATGTAGTTACTGTAGATGAGACCAAAATAGAACTCTTTGGTATTAACTCCACTTACCGTGTTTGGGGGAAGAAGATGAGTACATCCCCAAGAACACCATACCAACCGTGAAGTAAGAGGTAGAAACATTATATTTTGGGGTGCTTTTATGCCAAGGGGACAGGACAACTGCACCGCACTGAAGGGAGGGTGGATGGGGTCATCTATTGCGAGATTCTGGTGACAAACCTCCTACGCTCAGTAAGAGCATTTAAGATGGGTCTTGGCTGGGTGTTTCAGCATGATAATGATGCAAAACACAGCCAGGACAACTCAGGAGTGGCTCCGTAACAAGCATTTCAAGGTTCTGAAGACTTCCAGACTTGAACTCAATAGAAAATATTTGAAGAGAGTAGAAACTCATTGTTACTCAGAGACAGCCCCAAAATCTGAAAGATCTGTAGAAGATCTGTATGAAGGAGAGGGTCAAAATCCGTGCTGGAGTTTGTGCAAACGTAGTCAAGAACTACCAGAAACATCTGACCTCTGTCTCTGCAAACAAAGGTCTCTGTAACAAATATTAAGTTTTGTTTTTCTATTGTATCAAATACTTATTTTATGCAATCAAATGCAAATATTTTACTTAAGAGTCATACAATGGGATTTCTGGATTTTTTTTTTTGTATTCTGTCTGTCACAGTTGAAGTGTTCCTAAGATAACAATTTCAGACCTCTCCGTTCTTTGTAGGTGAGAAAACTTACAAAATCAGCAGCATATCAAATACTTATTACCCCCCTCCTTTATAAAATACCATACTTTGGTGCTGAATTTATGCTCTGTCCCGGGAGCCGTTAGACCCCCAGACATTCTCGAAGACTTGGCAAGTACCCAGTAAGTGAGAAGTTATACAATGTATTATCAAGTTTATGTTAGGTGTAACAATAATAAGTAATTGTGTGATGAAAATCAATCCTTCCACTGAAGAACATTTTATGCCACTCCTTTGTTTCCAGTGCAATGTTTATAATATGAAGTTATCTGGAATTAGAATAAAGTAATAATTTTGACCTTCTGTGCTGCCTGTGACTTTGGTTATTGTTTCTTGATAATCTGACTTTGATATTTGTGCCTAAGTAATCAGACAGTGAAATCTTCTCTTTTTCTACAGTACCATGACAATGACATTTATGAGACAAAGGTTTTATTGTAATTTTGCTCACGGAAATAATTATAGGATTATTGTGTCCTTTCTTTTTCTAGAATAAACGTTGCATGCATTTAGAATGTTACGTAACACTTCCCTTGAAAGTGTCTAAAGTGACGTAATTTAATGTATCCTATTGTACATTTCAGCTCTTTACGTGCTATAGACATAGCTCTATGAGGACTTGCTATTTACCAATAGTTTAAAATTGTAAAGTTTAATACAAAATTTTGAAAAGAAAAATCTTTTTGGTATGAAATATCTGGATAATCATAATAAGATTTTTTTAAAAATTATTTTACAAAATGAAAAATGTTTTGTGACGCCATATTTGAAAGCCATAACTTTTTCCCTTTTCCATTGAAGTGATTGTGTAAAGACTTAATTTTTTTCCAGACAAGCTCAAGTTTTTATTGTTATAACTCTGGCCTATAAAATTAACTTTTAATTACTTTTTATTAAATTGTTTTTAGGTTATTAGTTTTAAGGTTTTTTTATTCATTGGTTTTACCTTGTTTTAGACTTGCTACAAGGTTGAAAATGTGAACATTTGATTGTTGTTATAATACAGTGCAGTTTTTCTGTTTAGATGCTATGGCTGCTTCTTGACCCCTGTATCTAGGGGATTTAACTGCAAGGATTCTAGTTTGTGCATATTCTAGCAGTTATAAATGTTACCTACGGAGGATTACAAAACTTTCTGGCTTCTTTTGTTTGTGTACCTGAAGGTATGTAAGGGGCTTAAGAGGTTGTCAAGAATTATGTTATTGTCCAGTCATTAGGAAAGGCCATTAATATGTTTGGTAAATGCTTGATCAGTAGTACCATCTTTGAGAGCAGAGTGTGGCATGCCAGTAAATATTGCATACCCTTCATTGTTTACTAGGCACAGCACCATGCATATCTTTATGACTGTCCTTGATTCTGCAGTTCAGTATTAAACCCCTGTCAAATTTAACAACTTTCCAGCAATCCTGAAAACAATATGACCTGATAAGGATCGCTGGTAGGTTGCTACGTGTTCGCTGGTGAGATGTGAAACAGATCTTCCCAATGACGCAGCAACGATACAGCGACCGTAGCGACCTGTATAACGATCTCAGTGGTCGTTGGGACCTGAATGTGGCTGTACGTGTCTGAGCTCTGAGTCATCAACGAGGTGGTTGGTAAGGCGTCAAACACACCGATGCATCCTGCCCAGCAGGACCTCGATGATCAAAAAATGGTCCAGGCCATTCAGACACGACCAGCGATCTCACAGCAGGGGCCTGGTTGCAGCTATGTGTCAAACGTAGCGAGATCGCTGGCGAGGTTGTTGTTGCGTCACAGAATCTGTGACTCAGCAGCGATCCCGCTAACGATATCGCTATGTGTGAAGGTACCTTTACTCTAAATGGGATTGTTTATCTGATCATTGAGGATGTAATCATGAGAGGTTCTCTTTTAGGAAGACTGTGAACACAATGAATCCTATTTATAAACTTAAACTCATATCTTAATTAGATAGCATCGGTTAGTAGGATGAAGTTCGGAGCTTAAAGTTGTAAAAAATATAAATATTTGGAGCCAAAACTTCTCATCTCACAAATATATACAGTACAAACTATATCTCCCATCAATATAAAGGCGAATGTATATACTGCATATTAGACGTCATGGTAAAGCTTCAGGACAGTGTTGTGAAACAAGAGGACAACCGGGGCTTGTGTCCCAGATGATGGTTTCTTAAGGGTAAGCGCTGGCAAGCCACATTGCTTTAACCAATGAATTGCCCCAGAGTACAAATAGTATGATCAGCAAGACAAAACAATTACTGATTTTGGGGAGACCAGCTCGAGAAAACACTGCCGGCAGCCAGCAAAGGCGCTCAACACAGTGAAATCATAGGTGCATTGCCCCCTGGGAAGTATGGAAATCAAAAAAGGTCCATGGAGCCTTCTGTTAGGAGTCTCGACATGGAAAATAGCCATATATTTTCCTTGTCGAGACTCCTAACAGAGGCTCTACGGACCTTGTTTGGTTTGCACACTTCCCAGGGGGCAATGCACCTAGGATTTCACTGTGTTGAGCGCCTTTGCTGGCTGCCGGCAGTGTGTTCTTGGGCTGGTCTCCCCGAGATCAGTGATTGTTTTGTCTTGCTGGTCTACTAGGCATTGCTCCCACCTAGCCAGAATCCTACTCCACACTGATGTGGGGCAATACCCCAAAACAGCTGTCTGCGGATGGATACCTGGCCTTGGTATTTTCATTGTCATATCTTTAAATTTGTCAAGAGTTGGATATTGACTAAAAGGGCCACTTAATATGGTGGTTATGGTGGTCTCCTAAAAAAAGCCTCTCCTTGGCTAGGTCCATGGCGAAACTCCTAATAGATGCTCCACGGACTTTTTTTGACTTGCAAATAGTATGATGGCAGAGCATTGATGCATGGGGCAGGGCCTGGCTCAGTATTTCTAGCTTAGCATTAATCAGTAAAAAGTGGATGAGTGACAGGTGTAGACCTGGTGTTCTGAGACCCCTGCCACTACAGACAACACATAACTTGGAGAACCAACTTGGAGTCTACACATTTCCAAAAATTAGGGGCAGACACCAGTAAAAGTATCATCACTTGCCACAGAGTTCAAATAGTAGAATAGCGCACCATGGATGCATGGGACAGGTGAAAGAACAAGGTCTCCCCAAGCTTTTCTAGTTTAAATATTGATCAGTAACAGGTGGATGAGTGACAGGTATAGACCTGGTTCTCTGAGACTCTTGCCATTATAGACAACACAAAACTTGGAGGCTCAAGTAGGAGTCTCCATATTTCAAAAAATTAGTGGCAGTCAGCAGGAAAAGTGGCATCATGGGGCAACTCACACTTGCAGAATGGGCACAGATGAACAACCTCTGTTCCCTTCTGCACAATTTTAAAATGGCTACTAAGATAGTTAACACTGATGATAACTAGAGATGAGCGAACCGGTCCCGGTTCGGCTTGAGGTCGGTTCGCCGAACGGAGGTCCCGTTCGAGTGCGGTTCGTCGAACGTTCGACGAACCGAACTCGAGCCAATAGGAAACAATGGCAGGCAATCACAAACACAGAAAAACACCTAGAAAACACCCTCAAAGGTGTCCAAAAGGTGACAAACAACTCACAACACAACACAAACACATGGGAAAGTGACAAGGACATATACTCATGCGAAAACAAAACAGCTGGACAAGGAAAAAGAGGAGGACACACAGATATATGAGTATATGCAAGGAAACATCGATTCCATTATTGTGCAACTTGAGCCCTGCTCATTTTAGGCTTCCAATCTGGATAAATTGCCTGAGCTCGCCACGTACGCCTTGGGGATCTTGTCATGTCCTGCAGCCAGCGTTCTCTCGGAACCTGTCTTCAGTGCTGCTGGTGGTCTGCTGGCAGATAAGCACACGCGTCTGTCCACTGACAATGTGGACATGACTCTCAGAGGACTTTTCTTCCTCTGGGTCAGCCAGGGGACGGAAAAGGCACGCGTATTTTTGAGAGTGCTTCATGCAAAGCATCTTTTTCTTTTTCAAAAGGGGGGGTCAACCGATGCCAGTCAAGTGGGGTGTGTGTGGCCCAGTTAGTGGCAACGAGGGAGACTGTGGTTGGAGTCCCCTCGCTGTGTTTCTAAAAGAACCAAGATGAACAAGTCATGGCTCTCAGAGGACTTTTCTTCCCCTGGGTCAGCCAGGGGACGGGAAAGGCACGCGTATTTTTGAGAGTGCTTCATGTAAAGCATCTTTTTCTTTTTCAAAAGGGGGGGTCAACCGATGCCAGTCAAGTGGGGTGTGTGTGGCCCAGTTAGTGGCAACGAGGGAGACTGTGGTTGGAGTCCCCTCGCTGTGTTTCTAAAAGAACCAAGATGAACAAGTCATGGCTCTCAGAGGACTTTTCTTCCCCTGGGTCAGCCAGGGGACGGGAAAGGCACGCGTATTTTTGAGAGTGCTTCATGCAAAGCATCTTTTTCATCTTGAAAATTGGGTCAACTGATGCCAGTCAAGTGGGGTGTGTGTGGCCCAGTTAGTGGCAACGAGGGAGACTGTGGTTGGAGTCCCCTCGCTGTGTTTCTAAAAGAACCAAGATGAACAAGTCATGGCTCTCAGAGGACTTTTCTTCTCCTGGGTCAGCCAGGGGACGGGAAAGGCACGCGTATTTTTGAGAGTGCTTCATGCAAAGCATCTTTTTCATCTTGAAAATTGGGTCAACTGATGCCAGTCAAGTGGGGTGTGTGTGGCCCAGTTAGTGGCAATGAGGGAGACTGTGGTTGGAGTCCCCTCGCTGTGTTTCTAAAAGAACCAAGATGAACAAGTCATGGCTCTCAGAGGACTTTTCTTCCCCTGGGTCAGCCAGGGGACGGGAAAGGCACGCGTATTTTTGAGAGTGCTTCATGCAAAGCATCTTTTTCTTTTTCAAAAGGGGGGTCAACCGATGCCAATCAAGTGGGGTGTGTGTGGCCCAGTTAGTGGAAACGAGGGAGACTGTGGTTGGAGTCCCCTCGCTGTGTTTTACATGCTTTTAGAAGGGCATGACATGGCTTGGAGGTTGACTTTCAGCATCTGCAAACTGTTGGCTACCAAAATGCTGCCTTTCCAACACCTGTGGTTATAGACAATGAGGAACATACTGATGAAGATGAGACGCAGATACCCGATTGGGATGACAACTTAAATATTCGGTCAGGGCAAGAAGAGGCTCGGTCTGAGGGGGAGGGGAGTGCAAACACAACAATTGATGATGAAGTTCTAGATCCCACCTACTGTCAACCCACAGTCAGACACTCGAGGAGGTCAACAGAGGCGGTGGAGGAGGATGCAACCGACGACGAAGTTACCTTGCGCCTTCCTGGACAGAGTCGGAGCACTGGTAGCACGTCTACAACTGCATCCTCAGCCACCATTCTGCCTCTGAGCATTATTCGGGGTGGATCAACAGGTCGCATGGCCTCTAAGCCTTGCCTAGCCTGGTCCTTTTTTGACATAGAAAAAGATCGCCCAAATTATGTGATCTGTAAAATTTGTCATGGTTCTCTTAGTAGAGGTCAAAACCTCAGCAGTTTGACAACTTCTTCCATGAATCGTCACATGAATAAATATCATATGGCCCGGTGGGAAGCTCACCGTGCTACAATGCGGCCTAGCGGAGTGAACCATCCACCGCCTGCCCCTTCCAGTGCATCCGCGCGCTTGTCATCTTCTAGGACTGTGGGGACAGCTGTCACACCTGTTTTTCCACCCACAACTTCCACCACTGTAACCGCAACAGGCAGTTTGCTTGGTAGGTCGTCAGTTGGTTTGGAAGGGGAAACAAGTGAGTGTGTACAGCTCTCTCAGACATCGATAGCACCAACGTTGGATGAAGGCAGCATCATGTCTCCGCCTGCACTTTCCTCACAAACCTGCATTTTTCCAGGGACACCCTACTCAACACCGTCTACACACAGCAGCCAGATCTCTGTCCCTCAGATGTGGTCAAATAAAAGGCCACTTCCTGCGACCCATGACAAAGCTAAGAGGTTGACTCTATCCCTCTGTAAGCTGTTGGCTACCGAAATGCTGCCTTTCCGCCTAGTGGACACACAGGATTTTAGAGACCTTATGTCTGTCGCTGTGATCCAGTACAAGATGCCCAATCACCACTGCTTCTCCAAGAAAAGCATGCCCGCGCTACACCAGCATGTCGCACACAACATCACCGCTTCCTTGAGAAACTCTGTGTGCGACAGGGTGCATTTCAACACAGATACTTGGACCAGTAAGCATAGACAGGGTCATTACATGTCACTGACTGGGCACTGGCAAACTATGGTGAGAGATGGAGAAGGGTCTGCTGTCCAAGTCTTGCCGTCCCCACGAGTTGTTTCAATCCTTCTTCTGTATGTATAAGTTAATACACTGCTTCTGCCTCTTCAACCTCGTGTGGGTCCTCCACCTTGGCGCAAACCCTGTGTGGTCAGGCCACCCTTCCTTGTAACTGCGCACAAGGACTACCACACACCCCCTTACTATGCTGGCAGCAGAGCTCAATGCCATCAGGCGGTCAAAGTTTTACTTTGAAATGTATGGGAAATGTGAGTCACACCGCTGAGAAGTTGTGGACGGTTAGCTCTGGATACCGAGTTTCATCAATGGTTGTCTCCACTCAACCAGCAGCCAGGGAAGGCCGGGTGCGACAATGATGCAAACATGGGTGCGGCCCTTCGCTGTGACAATGTGACACACATGGCTTGTGTGGTTCACGTGTTGAACCTGGTTGTCCAGCAATTTTTAAAGCACTATCCTGGCCCACATGGCCTTCTGCAGAGAGCACGGTGTAACGCCTTCCTTGATCCACACACTCAGATGGGCTGTTAATGATAGGCTAGAGGGAAGCCACTCACCAAGCAGGACCCCTAGAACCCTGAAACCCTTTAACCCCTATACAGGGATTAGGAATTGCACAGGGCCCAAGGTGATTAATACCTGTGGAAGGCTGCAGTTCCAGAGAATAGTAGTCAGGCAGGGTCAAAACATTAATTGAGGAACAGGAGCAGAATGGGATGGCCAGGACTTAATCAGAAAACAAGCAGAGGTGAAATGCGGATCGGCCAACAAGGTACATAAACAGCAAGCAGGAAAAGTAGTCAGGTAACAAGCACACAAAATCATAAAACTGAACTGGGGGTAAAAGTAACCAGAGGTCATAGCTATGTCTGGCAGTGGTCTGCAGACAGGATGGGCATAAAAAAGGGTGTGCTGTCTTCCCATTGGTTGTAGCTGAATGATGGTATTTCATCTGTGAGATACCCACCAGCTACATTCAGCCAGAGATTCTGCATCTGTCAAGGTAATGCAGCCCAGTGGGTGAGCATAACCTGCGTCCACCTGCGCCGCTGGCATCGACTCCTCTCCCATCATCAGCACTATTCATGAAAGGAACACGTTGTCACCTGGCGACCGGAGTACAAATTGACGGAGCGGACTCCGTTGGTGACTTAACAGCCGTGTGCGGCAATGATGCAAACCTGGCTGCGGGCCATCGTCAGGGCAATGTGACACACGTGCCTTGTATGGCTCACGTGTTGAACCTAATTCTCCAGCAATTTTTAAAACACCATCACGGCCTACATGGCCTTGTGCAGCGGGCACGCTCGCTATGTGCTCACTTCCATCGTGCGCACACAGCAGCTCAACAACTTTCGTCGCTACAGAAGTCTTTAGGTCTGGCAGTTAAACGCCTGAAATGCGATGTGCCCACACGCAGGAATTTGAATCTGCACATGTTGCAGCGTTTGTGGCAGCACCGCCGAACCCTGCTGCAATACGTTATGACATATAGCCTGGGATAACTTGATCCAGAGGTGGTGCAGATCACGCTGCTGGAGTGGTGTCAGATCAAGGACCTATGCACCCTGCTACACAGTTTACAAATGTCGACGAAGATGTTTAGCACTGGAAATGTCATTCTCAGCATGACAATTCTGGTCATCTACATGATGGAGCGCACTGTAATTATTATTCGGAGTCAGGTGTTGGGACAAGAGGAAGGGGAGGAAGTACAGGAGGAGTCATATGCGGAAGGGATAACAAGATCTACGAGGTCCAGATGGTCAGCGGCACCTATGCGGCAGTCATGGTGAGGGAGAGGGATTAACAAGGGCGCATAGTATCAGAAAAAAGTGTTGAGGAAGGTGCAGGAGCCCATGAAGAAATGGAGGACGAACTGGCGATGGGCATGGAAGACTCAACAGATGAGTGAGAGCTTGCTCACATTTCGGTTGTGCGAGGTTGTGGGGAGAGGGCAGAGGAAGGAGGCATGATTCTCACCTCTCTGCCACCAACACACCAAGGACTTGGTCCTCCTGGATGCACAAGACACATGAGCGGCTTCTTGCTGCACTACCTACGACATGACCCTCGGATTGTACGAATTCAAAGTAATCCAGAATACTGGGTTGCCACACTGTTACATCCCCGGTACAAGACAAAATTTGGCAAAATAATTCCTGCCATAGAAATGGACGCACGTATACAGGAGTATCTGCAGAATGTGGTACGCAATCTTAGATCTACTTTTCCACTAAACACCAGTGCTGCACAGAGTGAATCTCAACGCTTTGTCATGGATAGGAGGAAATGGTCTTTTACTTGTCCACATCGGAGGGACCGAGGGCTGGCTGCTGTGCTGAGATAGCATTGAGTACGGTGTCCCTGCAGAGTTGCACTTTTGGTCATATACCAAAATGAGTTGAAAAAGGACAGATGCTGGTGGAAAGGGGAACAGGTGTGTTGGAAAGGGGAAAAAAGTTTTGGTCCGTGGATTTGGTGGTTAAGCAACAGTAACATTTGCTGAAGAAACACCATCTGTTACAGTGGGACTGGCAGATTTGGATAAAGTGGTATATACTATGTTACCGCTATATAATGAAAATTAATAAGAAAAGAAAGAGAAAGGTATATATCCCCATCAGCAGTCAGTGTCCACCGTGCTCCCAGTTGGAAAAGGAGAGGTTGGCAACTGGAAGGTTTGGTGGAGGATACAGAGCTGTGTGGCTATGAAACTAATAGTAGCCTGAACCGAGTTAGACGCCATTCGGATCTGGAGACTGTGAGCCCTGTTAGCGTCACAGGGTCCACATGCCCACCCAGCCCAGGAACTCCCTGTTAACAACACAGGGGCCATTGAGTACGCTGACCATGTGCGTAGGGGCACACCTGTGGAAAGCAGGCGCATCAGCAGCAGCAGGCCTGTTAATGCCACTGGGCTGCACAAGCAGGACTGGTAGGACAGGAGCTGGTCTTAACCGTTCTGCATTACCAACTGTGGTGGTGGCCTGCATCGACACCCTATCCCTGCCTACCTCTGGCCTAAAGCCGCAATGGGTTCAACACATGGAGGTGTGCTCTTTCGTAGCATAATAGAAGACTGCGCACCTCCTTGTTGGCTCCAGCCCCTTTTATAACCTGGGTCCGCCCCAAACCAGGGTGAACCACAATGCACCTCCTGGAGATAAAAGTAAAGTGACACGTCATGAGTGGCATAAGTAGCGTCCTATTTGGAACCGCAACTTCAATGATGACCTCATGGCTGCCATGATCCAAACACCTCACCAGTCCTCGTCTGACCATCAATAATGCGGTGAAAAGTCATAGGGGTGGGCCTCTGCAAGCCATTTGGGAGGACACCTGATGCCCTGTGGTCTATATGTGCCCCCCCACATCAGGGGTAGGGCCAAAGAGTTCATTACCGGACCTAGTCTCTGATGCAGTAAGTGCCTGAGCATGCTCAGTAGCATGAAATACAGTCTCTGAAAAAAGACTATCAGCTTTAGCATGGTGTCTAGGCACAAAACAGGACTTAGACCCGGCACGGAATGCAAGCACCTGTGCAAAGAGGCTTTTCACACTTAGTGTGGGAGCATGCGCTGTATCCCGAAATGAAGACTTAGCGTCAGGAATAACACAGTCAGGCTGAGCATACTCACTAGGCGAAACACTGTAATTAGGCTGCAGCTGGGGTAAATCGGCACACGCATGCGCACTAGCTGCCTCTCCACACTTAGACGTGGAGGGGAAATTGCTCTTGGAGATGCTGTCTATGAACAGAAGGAAAAGCTAAAGGAAGCCTGACTTTCTATCCCTCCGAATTATCAAATGCAGCAATGAATTCCATGAGTTTGCTATAACATTAGCGTAGCAAAATGTGCATGAGGGTGTCATGTAGAGGTGCTATAAATAGCTTGTCACCAGTGGGGCACTAATGGAATACAACAGCCAGTTCTATGATGCCACTAAATGGCAGTATTTTTTGCTATCATTATAGCTTATTAAAAACAGAGCAGGAGGGTGTCATGCAGAGGTGCTAGAAATAGCTTGGCACCAGTGGGGCACTAATGGAATACAACAGCCAGTTCTATGATGCCACTAAATGGCAGTATTTTTTGCTATCATTATAGCTTATTAAAAACAGAGCAGGAGGGTGTCATGCAGAGGTGCTAGAAATAGCTTGGCACCAGTGGGGCACTAATTGAATACAACAGCCAGTTCTATGATGCCACTAAATGGCAGTATTTTTTGCTATCATTATAGCTTATTAAAAACAGAGCAGGAGGGTGTCATGCAGAGGTGCTAGAAATAGCTTGGCACCAGTGGGGCACTAATGGAATACAACAGCCAGTTCTATGATGCCACTAAATGGCAGTATTTTTTGCTATCATTATAGCTTATTAAAAACAGAGCAGGAGGGTGTCATGCAGAGGTGCTAGAAATAGCTTGGCACCAGTGGGGCACTAATGGAATACAACAGCCAGTTCTATGATGCCACTAAATGGCAGTATTTTTTGCTATCATTATAGCTTATTAAAAACAGAGCAGGAGGGTGTCATGCAGAGGTGCTAGAAATAGCTTGGCACCAGTGGGGCACTAATTGAATACAACAGCCAGTTCTATGATGCCACTAAATGGCAGTATTTTTTGCTATCATTATAGCTTATTAAAAACAGAGCAGGAGGGTGTCATGCAGAGGTGCTGCACATAGATTTGCACTAGTGTGACTAGACAAAAGTCCAATAGCCACGTTTAGGATGCCACTAGGTACACTGACTGTTTGCTAGCATAATGGCTTAGTTAAAAAGAGTTTGTGTGTGCAATGCAGGCAGACGTGCTGCAAATATCTTTACAATAGTGTGAATAGACAAAAGTCCAATAGCCACGTTTAGGATGCCACTAGGTACACTGACTGTTTGCTAGTATAATGGCTGAGTTAAAAAAAGGTGGAGTGTGCAATGCAGGCAGACGTGCTGCAAATATCTTTACAATAGTGTGAATAGACAAAAGTACAATAGCCACGTTTATAATGCCACTAGGTACACTGACTGTTTGCTAGTATAATGGCTGAGTTAAAAAAAGGTGGAGTGTGCAATGCAGGCAGACGTGCTGCAAATATCTTTACAATAGTGTGAATAGACAAAAGTCCAATAGCCACGTTTAGGATGCCACTAGGTACACTGACTGTTTGCTAGTATAATGGCTGAGTTAAAAAGAGTTTGAGTGTGCAATGCAGGCAGACGTGCTGCAAATATCTTTACAATAGTGTGAAGAGACAAAAGTACAATAGCCACTTCTTGTATGCCACTAGGTACACTGACTGTTTGCTAGTATAATGGCTTAGTTAAAAAGAGTTTGAGTGTGCAATGCAGGCAGACGTGCTGCAAATATCTTTACAATAGTGTGAATAGACAAAAGTCCAATAGCCACGTTTAGGATGCCACTAGGTACACTGACTGTTTGCTAGTATAATGGCTGAGTTAAAAAAAGGTGGAGTGTGCAATGCAGGCAGACGTGCTGCAAATATCTTTACAATAGTGTGAATAGACAAAAGTCCAATAGCCACGTTTAGGATGCCACTAGGTACACTGACTGTTTGCTAGTATAATGGCTTAGTTAAAAAGAGTTTGAGTGTGCAATGCAGGCAGACGTGCTGCAAATATCTTTACAATAGTGTGAATAGAGAAAAGTCCAATAGCCACGTTTAGGATGCCACTAGGTACACTGACTGTTTGCTAGCATAATGGCGTAGTTAAAAAGAGTTTGAGTGTGCAATGCAGGCAGACGTGCTGCAAATATCTTTACAATAGTGTGAATAGACAAAAGTCCAATAGCCACGTTTAGGATGCCACTAGGTACACTGACTGTTTGCTAGTATAATGGCTGAGTTAAAAAAAGGTGGAGTGTGCAATGCAGGCAGATGTGCTGCAAATATCTTTACAATAGTGTGAATAGACAAAAGTCCAATAGCCACGTTTAGGATGCCACTAGGTACACTGACTGTTTGCTAGTATAATGGCTGAGTTAAAAAAAGGTGGAGTGTGCAATGCAGGCAGACGTGCTGCAAATATCTTTACAATAGTGTAAATAGACAGAAGTACAATAGCCACGTTTAGGATGCCACTAGGTACACTGACTGTTTGCTAGTATAATGGCTGAGTTAAAAAAGGTGGAGTGTGCAATGCAGGCAGACGTGCTCTGCAAATGTCTTTACAATAGTGTGAATAGACAAAAGTCCAATAGCCACGTTTAGGATTCCACTAGGTACACTGACTGTTTGCTAGTATAATGGCTGAGTTAAAAAGAGTTTGAGTGTGCAATGCAGGCAGACGTGCTGCAAATATCTTTACAATAGTGTGAATAGACAAAATTACAATAGCCACTTCTTGTATGCCACTAGGTACACTGACTGTTTGCTAGTATAATGGCTGAGTTAAAAAAAGGTGGAGTGTGCAATGCAGGCAGACATGCTGCAAATATCTTTACAATAGTGTGAATAGACAAAAGTCCAATAGCCACGTTTAGGATGCCACTAGGTACACTGAGTGTTTGCTAGTATAATGGCTTAGTTATAATGAGTTGGAGTGTGCAATGCAGGCAGACGCGCTCTGCAAATGTCTTTGCACTAGTGTGACTATAGCAAAGTCCAATAGCCACGTATAGGATGCCACTAGGTACACTGAGTGTTTGCTAGTATAATGGCTTAGTTATAATGAGTTGGAGTGTGCAATGCAGGCAGACGCGCTCTGCAAATGTCTTTGCACTAGTGTGACTATAGCAAAGTCCAATAGCCACGTATAGGATGCCACTAGGTACACTGAGTGTTTGCTAGTATAATGGCTTAGTTATAATGAGTTGGAGTGTGCAATGCAGGCAGACGTGCTCTGCAAATGTCTTTGCACTAGTGGGACTATAGCAAAGTCCAATAGCCACGTTTAGGATGCCACTAGGTACACTGAGTGTTTGCTAGTATAATGGCTTAGTTATAATGAGTTGGAGTGTGCAATGCAGGCAGACGCGCTCTGCAAATGTCTTTGCACTAGTGGGACTATAGCAAAGTCCAATAGCCACGTTTAGGATGCCACTAGGTACACTGAGTGTTTTCTAGTATAATGGCTTAGTTATAATGAGTTGGAGTGTGCAGAGGACAGGAGGGTACAGTGCCAGGATTTTGGGGTTCTGGGCAGAGGAATGGAAGCCTGCCTTTCTATTCCTCCTAATAGGGAAATGCAGGGAGGAAATCCCTGACCTTGGCTACACAGACGCTGGCGCTGTTTAACTCTTACCCTGCCGGTTTGAGCCCTTAAAAGGACTGCTAGAAAGTGCTATCCCTATGTTGTCCAGCGCTGTGTATGGAGCGCATACAGCTGTATCGGCGATAGGACTCAGGAGGACGGAGCTGTGACAGTGATGTCTGACACCAAGGACGCAGAAGAGATAATGGCGTCCTGGAGGAAAATGTCCGGTTTTATAATGCAGGGACATGTGACATGGACATCCTATCACACATGCCGTTGCTTCTCTGGCTAAAAGTCCACTTAGCTGTGGGTGTGTCTGGGATTGGCTGACATGCTGGCCCGCCCCACTACACGCGCGCGCTTAGGGAAGGAAGACAAGAAAAAAAAAAAAAAATGGCGATCGCCATTATAGAAACAGCAGTGATCTGAAGGCGCTGTTCACGCACACTAGACACTGAAATGTCATAATAGTGTGATTCACAGAGTGACTTACACTATTACAGCAGAAACCAAGCTAGGATTTAGCTGGTTTTTTGCTGCTAGAACCGTTCTCGAACGTTTCTAGAACTATCGAGCTTTTGCAAAAAAGCTCGAGTTCTAGTTCGATCTAGAACATGCCCCAAAATCACTCGAGCCTAGAACTGGAGAACCAAGAACCACGAACCGCGCTCAACTCTAATGATAACATCATTATCATCTCTATTTCGGTCATCTACATTCTGAAGCACACTTTCAATAGTCTGTTGGAGGGGCTGGTGGTCCTAGAATAAGGGGAGGAAGCAGAGGAGGATGTGGAAGGGATAACAATATCTCTAAAGTCCGGACTGTCGTCGCACAGGCAGGTGGCATGGGAGGGTCAAGTACAGTGATCGAGGAGGGCTCATGGTACCAGACAAACTATTGCTGAAGGTGTACGAGCTGAGGAACAAATGGAAGAGGACAAGAAAGAAGAGGTGATGAGTGCATTACAGTAAAGAGATGAGGAAGATATTGAACCTCTCTCTATTTTCTGGGTTTGGTGGGAGTTAATGGAGGAAGCAAGTTTGAGTGATACCCTGCCATCAACCCACCATGGACCTCATGAAAGCGCCCTAAACATCTGCACAATCTGCAACATGATGCTCATTTTGTTATCATTAGAAATAGTGTACTGCTGACAACTGATTTGTCACTCTGTTAAAGCCATGGTACAAGAGTACATTTTTCCAGTTACTTCACCCCTGGAAAAGGATGCACAAATGCTTGATTATTGAAACAAGTTTGTACACTATATTAATAGTGGTTTTCCCCAAAGCAGCAATGAGTTACACAGTGTGAATTGCAGTTGTAGACTTTCCTTCCGGGAATGTCGAGTCACCAATAGAGTTGAGTGAACCTATCAAGGTTCGATTTGGTTTGTGTTTGCCGAATTCATCTGTGTTCTCCAAATGGTTCATAGTTTCATAAATAATATATAGTTACATAGTTTAAAAAAAGACCTGGGTCCATCTAGTTCAACATTCCTTCACCAATTATATATTTTGTCATTAAATCGTTGATAACCCACAATATTGTGTGCACTGAGGAAATCCTCCAGCCCTTTTTTAAAAGTTGTTATAATATCTGCCATTACTACCTCTTATGGTAGGGTAGCCCACAATCTGACTACTCTAACTGTAAAGAATCCTTTCCTATTTTAGCTGCTGGAATCGCCTTCTTCCACTCGCAGTGAGTGCCCCCTGGTCCTTAGTATTGTCTTTGGAAGGAATAAGTCATGCGTCAGTCCTTTATATTGACCACACATGTATTTATACATATAAATGAGATCTCCTCTGATCCAACTCCAAATCCAACTTTTTCAACCTGTTATCATATGGGAGGCCTTCCATTCCTTTTAATAATCTATTTGCCCACATTTCAACTGACTCTATCTTCTGAATATCCTTGTTAAAACGTGGAGCCCAAAACTGGATCCCATATTCCAGATGTGGCCTTACAAGTGATTTATAGAGGGGTAACAATACGTTGGAATCATGGGGATCTAATCTCTCTTTTCATACACCCTAATATCTTGTTTGCCTTTGCAGCTGCTGCCTGAAATTGAGTGCTGCTGCTCAGATAACTTGTAACCGGAATCGCCAAGCCTTTCTCCTGTTCTGTAGTCCCAAGTGTACTTCCATTTAATGTATACGCAGCTTTAGGATTACTCCATCCTTGGTGCATTAATTTACATTTATCAATAAAATCTCATTTGCCAAGTGTCTGCCCATTCCGACCCAGATCATTTTGTAATATTGTATTATCAAGGTCCATTTGAAATATCCTAGATAGTTTGGTGTCATCAGCAAAGACTGACACTTATCAATCCCAATCCACAAGGTCTTTAATAAAGAGATTAACCCCTTCACGACCGCGGGCAGTAAAACTACGTCCTATTTTAGCGTGACTTAACAACCAGGGACGTAATTTTACTGCCTAAACTTCATTTGATTGCCGTGGCCATAGCAACGGCTTTCAAATGATGTCCCCTGCTGTTTCTTACAGCAGGGGAACTTTGCTTGACCCCAGGGGGGGTGGCATCGCCACCCCCCATGGGCGATCGATGTGATTGGCTGTTCAAATCTGAACCGCCAACCACATCGTTCGCACTAATTTCGGCAAAAATAATGCCCGAATTAGTGCAATACTGTGATATCCTGCTATGATCTATTGTAGCAGCTACAGCAGATCATAGATGGATCTCAAACATGTCGCCCCTAGCCCCTGCAGCACTGATTGGAGCGATTGTGCTATGACGCGCAATCGCTCCAATCAGTGTGCAGTGGGGCGGTGTGATCTGCAGGTGGCCGCCCTCCCCAGGCCTGTGCTGATCTGGGGACCCTCCCCCAACATGTCTGCAGTGTGCACTGGCTGGTACTTTTGGTACCACGCCACCTCTGCTGCTGCCGCCGCCTCTGATGTCACCGCTCCTGCTCCAATGGTAAGTATTCCGCTCCCTGCGCGCTCCCGTGAAGGCCCCTGCGCGCTCCCGTGAAGGCCCGTGCCCCCCCCGATCTGCCCCCCTACGCCCCGATCTGCCCCCGGCATCCCTATCTGCTCCCCACGCGATCTGCCTGCCTCCTCTGTCATCTCTATTCTGCTTCCAAAGTTCCTTCCTTCTGCCTTTGCTTCTCCGCCCCCTCTGCTCTCCCTCTCTGCCCCCTCCTCCCCATCCCCTTCTTCCCCCCCCTCCGCATCCCCCCTGACGTCCTCTTACCTGCCTTCACGGGTCGTCCGAGGTCTTCACTGGCCCGATCACATCTGCCTCCATCGCTGGGTCCTTCTGCTGATCTGTCCAACGTCCTGCCTGCTGCTCGTGTAAAGCTGTCCATCTCACTGCCTTCTTGTTCCTCTGCAGTTCCTCTGGTTAGTGATCCTCTTGGTACTGTAAGGCTGCTTTCACACCTCCGATTTCTGCAATGCGGCACAATCCGGCACTTTGCAGGAAAATCGCAACCGGTTTTTTTTGCTGCCGGTTGCGTTTTTTCTGCATAGACTTTAATTAGTGCCGCATTGTGCCGCAAGGCCTTGCGTTCCATCCGGTTTTTGCCGCATGCGGCAGATTTAGCCGATGCGGCGGCCGGATGGAATGTTGCCTGGCACGTTTTTTCGTGCGGCAAAAAATTCCGCATCGCGCCGCATTCGGCCGATGCGGCGCATTTTTCAATGCATGCCTATGGCGGCCGGATGCGGTGCGATGCGGCAATAACCGCATCCGGCAGCCGCATGCGGTTTTTGCCACTGCGCATGCTCAGTAGCATGCTGCAAGCGGTAAAAACCGGACTGGCCGCAAAGGAAAACCTTATGCAAAGGATGCGGTGTGTTCACCGCATCCGTTGCATAGCTTGCACAGCCGGATTGAGCCGCAGAGCTCAAGCCGGATGTGTGAAAGCAGCCTAAGTATAACTTTTTTTTTTTTTTTTCTTGTATCCTGTCCATTTTTACACCTCATCCGTCCGTGCATCCCGCCAAGCGCTGATCAGGGATGCAGATAACGGATTTGCATCCGTGGTCAGTTTTCAGCAGGACTTTTTTTTCCCATATCCCCGACGCTTCTTGTATCTCATCTGTCCGTGCGTCCCGCCGAGCGCTGAACAGGGATGCACATAACGGATCGGCATCCCAGCTCAATTTTTGATGTGACTTTTTTCCGTATTCGCGATGCTTTTTGTATTGCATCCGTCCGTGCGTCCCGCCAAGCGCTGATCACAAAAATTTTCTGGTTAAAAAAAAAATAATAATTTTCACAGTTCAACGTTATCAACTTCTGTGGAGCCCCTGGGGGTACAAGGGGCTCACCAAATATCTATATAAATTCCTTGAGGGGGTCTAGTTCCAAAATGGGGTAATTTGTGGGGGAGCTCCACTGTTTAGGCACCATAGGGGGTCTCCAAACGTGACATGGCGTCCGCTAATGATTCCAACCAATTTTGCTGTCAAATGGCAATCCTTCTCTTCTGAGCCCCGCCATGCGCCCAAACAATTACTTTCCACCACATATGAGGTATCTGCGTACTCAGGAGAAATTGCACAATACGTTTTATGGTGCATTTTTTGATGATACCCTTGTGGAAAAAAAAGCTACCTGGTTCAAGTGACAGTTTTGTGGTAAAAAAAAAAAAATCTTTTCACGGCTCAACGTTATAAACTTCTGTGAAGCCCCCAGGTGTTCAAAGTGCTCACCAAACATCTAAAAAAATTATTTGAGGGCTCTAGTTTCCAAAATGGGGTAACATGTGGGGGAGCTCCATTGTTTAGGCACCTCAGGGGGTCTTCAAACCCGACATGGCGTCCGCTAATGAGTGCAGCTAATTTTGCACTCAAAAATTCAAATGCGCTCCTTGCCTTCCGAGCCGTGCCGTGTGTCCAAACATTTGATTTCCACCACATATGAGGTATCTGCGTACTCAGAAGAAAATGCACAATACATTTTATGGTGCATTTTTTCCTGTTACCCTTGTGAAAAAAAAGCTACCTAGTTGAAGCAACAGTTTTGTGGTAAAAAAAAAAAAAATTTCTTTTCACAGCTCAACGTTATAGACCTCTGTGAAGCCCCCAGGTGTTCAAAGTGCTCACCAAACATCTAGAAAAATTATTTAAGGGCTCTAGTTTCCAAAATGGGGTCACTTGTGGGGGAGCTCTATTGTTTAGGCACCTCAGAGGGCCTTTAAACTCAACATGGCGTCCGCTAATGAGTGCAGCTAATTTTGCACTCAAAAATTCAAATGGCGCGCCTTCCTTTCTGAGCTCCGCTGTGCACCCAAACAATTGATTTTTACCACATATGAGGTATCGGCGTACTCAGGAGAAAATGCACAATAAATTGTAGTGTGTACTTTCTCTTTTCTCCCTTGTGAAAATGAAAATTTTATGGCTAAAGTAACATTTTTGTGTTAAAAAGTAAAATTTTCATTTTTTTCCTTCCACATTGCTTTGGTTCCTGTGAAGCACCTAAAGGGTTAATAAACTTCTTGGATGTGGTTTTGAACAGAGTGAGGGGTGCAGTTTTTAGAATGGGGTCACTTTTTGGTATTTTCTGTCACCTAGGTCTCTCAAAGTCACTTCAAATGTAATGTGGTCCCTAAAAAAATTATTTTCTAAATTTTGTTGGAAAAATGAGAAATTGCTGATGACCTTTGACCCCTTCTAACTTCCTAACGAAAGAAAAAAATTGTTTTGAAAATTGCACTGATGTAAAGTTGACAAGTGGGAAATGTTATTTAGTAACTATTATGTGTGACATATCTCTCAGATTTATGGGCATAAATTTTCAAAGTTTGAAAATTGCAAAATTTTCAAAATTTTCGCTAAATTTCCTAAATTTTCACAAATAAACGCAAAAATTATCGGTTTAAATTTACCACTGTCATGAAGTACAATATGTCACGAAAAAACAATCTCAGAATCGCCAGGATCCGTTGAAGCGTTCCAGAGTTATAACTTGTCAAAGTGACACTGGTCAGAATTGCAAAAAATGGCCCGTTTATTAGGGTGTTTTAGTGGCTGGGGGTGAAGGGGTTAAAAATAATCGGTCCAAGCACAGGTACCTGTGGAACCCCACTGCTTACTATAGCCAAATTGAAGAAAATACTATTTATGATGACTCTTTTTGTACTATCTTTAAGCCAAGTCCTTACCCATCTGCTTATAGCTTCCCATAGTCATTGCTTCTGGAGCTTCATTACAGGATTGTTATGTGGTACAGTATCAAATGCCTTTGCCAAGTTCAAATAAATCACATCAGCTGCATTACCAATATCCAGATTTGCACTTACCTCCTCATAGAAGCCCAACATGTTGGTGAGACACAACTTATATTTCAGGAAGCGATGCTGGTTATCAGTTATTATACTATGTTCTCTACTATATTGTTCCATGTCATCTCTTAAAAATTCCCACAAAAACCTAACACACCACTGAGGTACTGGTATCAGACTTACATTTTACAGTGGAGCCACACTATTGTGAAACAGCCATTAGCTTCCTAGACTATTAACATAAGAAATATAGAAGTGGATGAGTGACAGGTATAGGCCTGATGGGCTGGGAGCCCTCATACCTTATACAATAGCTTAAACTGATTTTTGGCTCTTGCAGAATAGTAATAGGGGAGGAGTCTCATAGACACCTCCCATTCCTAATCCAGGACTTAGTGGCAGCTGTGGGCTGAAATTAACCTCTTATTACCCCAATTGCCACTGCACTAGGGAAATTGGAAGAGCTGGGAAAAGCACCTGGACTGTCAAATCTAATGAATGCGGCCATTCCGGACTGATACTTTTAGGCTGGGGGCTCCCAATAAGCACAGGTCTCTCCACCCTGAGAATACCAGCCCCCAGCTGTTGAACTTTATGTTTGCTGGGTATCAAAATTTGGGGGAACCACACGCTAGTTTTACATTATTTATTCATTTAAATAATTTAGAAAAAGCAGCTTGCAGTTCCTCTTGTTTTGCTACACAGCCAAGATAAGCACACGGCTGGAGCTGCAGCGTGTATCTGTAGGCTTTATGTGTGCTGGTATCAATTGGGGGTGACCCATCAAGCGTGTAGCTGTAGGCTTTATGTGTGCTGGTATCAATAGAGGGGTGACCCATCAACAATTGTTTTATTTATTTATTTTTTTATTTATTTATTTATCACCAGTCTAAAGACACAGACAGAGTGTGTGATTCCAATCAATCACAGACGCTGTCTCAGAGGGTGGGGGCGTGGGTCAACAGTAGCCAATCAGAGATGATGGTGAAAGGGGAAAGCAGTGAATATTGTGAGACTGTGACCGGGGTTATCTATGACGGCCGGTATGTCTCGCCCCGGTTGTGCTCACTCCATGATAGAAAGTAACTCCACTCCAGGGTTAATCCTGTTTCCCTACTACAGGCTGAAGGAAGGGTTAAAAGGAAACAGGAACAAGGGCGGGTGTGCCGGGTGTGAGGGAGGGGACACAACTCCCTGAGTTCTCTGCCGGAGAGGCACATGTGTATTGTTGTGGACTTTTGTTTGGACATTAAACCGTGTGCTGTGACCCTTGGTGCCTGGATCCCGTGTCTTCTGCTGCGCAGCCGACCACGCTACCTCACATATGGTGGAGAATGCGGGCATGCCTGCCCAGTGAGGTGTAGCTTCCATTTCTGGTGACCCGGTAGCACATGTCCTGGATTCAAGCGGCTATACTACAGCCCAAACCCGGCGACGCCATGGAGGAAATACTAAAGCAGCAGCAACAGATCAATGCACACCTGCTCCGGTCGTTGGATCATCAGCAGCAATCTTTGAAATTGCAGGAACAAAGGCACCAAGAACAGATGGTTCTCCTGGCCAAGTCGATCCGTGCCGGACCGGCAGCAACAACCCCGGGACCGGGTGACGACGGCAGCGTCTGGAAAGCGGTGAGACAAGCGTTGCAAAAGATGACCCCGGGGGATGATGTGGAAGCGTTCCTGGCGGTGTTTGAGCGGGTGGCCGAGCGGGAAAAGCTGCCGACCCCCCAGTGGGCTGAGGTATTGTCGCCCTATCTGACGGGGGAACCCCAAAAAGCGTACCTGGACCTCTGTACCGAGGACGCCATAGAATATGCGACTTTGAAAGCTGAAATACTGGCTCGGTTGGGGGTGAATACCTATGTACGGGCTCAGCGGGTAAATCAGTGGTTCTATGAGGAAGCCAAACCCGTACGCTCCCAGGCCTATGACTTGTTGCATCTTGTAAAAAAGTGGTTGCAGCCTGACACTCTGAGCCCGGCGCAAATGGTGGAAAGGGTAGTAGTTGATCGTTTTGTGCGCACTTTACCCGTCACCATTCAACGGTGGGTAGGACAGGGCGACCCGAGTACACTGGACCAATTAGTGTCCCTGGTAGAGCGGCATGTGGCTACGCAGGACTTGATATGGGACACTGAGACTTTGCGTACCGCCCGTCGGTCCGGCCCCTCCAAGCCTAGGGCCAAGGACCCACCGCTGACACCGGTGCAGGAGTCCGCTACCGTCCCGTCTGAGGCCGTGCCCTCCGTCCCTGAGGTCCGGAAGGTTCTGTACCCTAAACGACAACTCGTCAAGGGGGTTTCCTTCCCTATTAGATGTTGGCGGTGCCAGCGGGTGGGACATATGGAAGCCCAGTGTCCACTCACCACGGAGCCCATGGATTGTGGGGTTACCCGGCGGGGTTCAATGTATGCTCAGGTGGTGTGTACCGCTGACCTGGTCTCCCCAGAGACTGAGCCCCACTTGTGCATAATACAGGTGAATGGATGTCCGGTTACAGGATTGTTGGATTCCGGAAGCTTAGTGACCCTTGTGCGATCAACCTTGAGGGCTAAAGTAAAGGCCACAGGACGTACCGTGGGGGTGGTTTGCATACATGGGGACCGCCGCGACTATCCCACGGGGATTGTCACCATCACAGCACCTTGCGGTCAGGTGCAACATGAGGTGGGACTTATTAACACTCTTCGCTATGACATGATCCTAGGAAGGGATCTGCCCTATTTTTGGACTTTATGGAAGGGACCTCCTAAGTCCCCGCAGATATTGGTCAGTCCGGGACCTGAGGCCTACAATCCCGAATCCGGGACGCCTGCCGTAGGGGTCCCCATGATATGGACAGAATGTGAACCCGATAGGTCGCCCCTAGAGGTATTGGCAGGAGAGGCTGAGACGGTCGAGCCCATCCCGGAGTTGGAGGCGTACCCAGATACGTTTGGGACAGCCCAACTCCAGGACCCTACATTAATACATGCCCAGAGTCGGGTGACAGTAGTTGACGGGGTGTCACAGCTGCCCGGTGCCCAGGTAAGGTACCCCCATTTCGCTCTTAAGCAGGATTTACTCTACCGGGTAGATGAAATACGGGGCATGGGGGTAGAGCAGTTGGTGGTGCCCCAGCCGTATCGCCGGCGGGTCCTCGACTTGGCTCATAAACACCTGATGAGTGGCCACCTAGTGGTCAAGAAAACGCAGGAGCGAATATTGCAAAGGTTCTATTGGCCCGGGGTCTTTGGGGAGGTAAAACGGTTCTGCAAAACCTGCCCGGAGTGTCAGCTTACCGCACCCCTGACCCACTTTCGCAGTCCGTTGGTACCGTTACCCATTATAGAAGTCCCTTTTGAACGGATAGGGATGGATCTGGTGGGGCCCCTCGTAAAGTCTGCTCGAGGGCGCCAACACATCCTAGTGATCGTTGACTATGCCACCCGGTATCCAGAGGCGATACCTCTCAGACATACTGCGGCGAAGCTTATAGCTCAGGAGTTGTTTGCTGTGTTCTGCCGGGTGGGGTTGCCCAAGGAGATCCTTACAGATCAGGGGACCCCATTAATGTCTAAAGTGACCAAAGAGCTATGCCGGCTACTCCAGATCAAGCAGTTGCGCACGTCTGTGTATCATCCTCAGACGGATGGGTTAGTAGAACGATTCAATAAAACCCTGAAAACCATGCTCAAAAGGGTGATCTCCAAAGACGGGAAAGACTGGGATATGATGCTTCCCTATTTGATGTTTGCCATACGAGAGGTGCCACAGGCATCCACGGGGTTTTCGCCTTTTGAATTGTTATACGGGCGACATCCCCGGGAAATGTTGGACCTGGCAAAGGAAACATGGGAGCAAGAGCCCACCACCCATAAAAGTGTGATTGAACACATTTTAGGAATGTAGAACCGCATAAGCTCGGTCATGCCAATTGTGAAGGAGCATTTACAGGAGGCTCAGGCCGCGCAAAGCGGCTGCTACAATAGACAAGCCACCGTGCGGACCTTTAACCCCGGGGATCGGGTGTTGGTATTGATCCCCACGACGGAGAGTAAATTCCTGGCTCAGTGGCAAGGCCCCTACGAGATAAAGGAAAGAGTCGGGGTGGTCAACTATAAAGTATTGCAGCCCGGTAGGCGGAAACCTGAACAAATATACCATATCAACCTATTAAAACCTTGGCAGGAACGGGAAAGCCTGATGGTTGTTTTTTCCCCATCTCCCTCCTCTTCGGGTCGTTCACATCCGGCTCCAGCGACCTCCGGAGAGGATGAACCGGAAGTAAGGATTGGAGAAGCCCTCACCAAGACACAGAGGCGAGAGGCCAGACGACTGGTTCAGCAGAACCCAGATGTCTTCTCCGAGCTGCCTGGTAGGACCAGTCTGATACGACATGATATTGTCACCGAGCCCCACCTGAAGGTACGCCTGAAGTCATACCGCGTGCCGGAGGCTCGAAGACAAGCCATATCAGAGGAAGTGAAGACAATGCTACGCCTGGGGGTCATCGAAAAATCCCGGAGTGAATGGGCTAGTCCCATTGTCCTAATACCAAAACCCGATGGCTCCTTAAGGTTCTGCAATGACTTTAGGAGATTGAACGAAATATCCAAGTTCGATCTCTACCCCATGCCCCGGGGGGATGAGCTGATTGATAGGCTGGGACAGGCGCGATATTTTACCACGCTCGACCTGACCAAGGGGTACTGGCAGGTGCCACTGACGGAGTCCGCCAAGGAGAAAACCGCTTTTGTTACGCCGGAGGGTCTCTTCCACTATGTTGTCTTGCCTTTTGGGTTACATGGCGCTTCGGCCACGTTCCAGAGGTTGATGGATTTGGTGCTGGAACCCCACCAGGCGTATGCATCAGCGTATCTTGATGACATCATTATTTACAGCTCTGAGTGGCAGACCCACTTGGAACAGGTACAAGCGGTGGTGAACGCGCTCCGAACAGCCGGATTGACAGCCAATCCCAAGAAATGTGCGTCGGGGCTCACGGAAGCCCGCTACTTGGGCTACGTAATAGGCCAAGGAGTGATTAAGCCCCAAATTAACAAGGTTGAGGCGATCCAGAAGTGGCCTAGACCCCTGACCACGAAGCAGGTTAGGGCCTTCCTGGGTATCGTGGGGTACTACAGGAGGTTTGTAAAAGATTTTGCGGGACTATCAGCCCCCTTGACGGACCTTCTCAAAGGCAAGAAGTCCGTCATGGTGCGCTGGACTCAGCAGGCCGAGGACTCCTTCCGGGCCCTGAAGGGGGTCCTGTGCGGACAGCCCGTTCTGGTCAACCCTGATTTCCGGAAGGAGTTCATAGTACAGACTGACGCCTCGGAGGTCGGCCTGGGGGCAGTGCTGTCTCAAGTGGTTCAGGGGGAGGAACACCCCGTCACCTTCTTAAGTAGGAAGCTTACCCCTCCCGAGCGGAATTATAGCGTAGTGGAGAAGGAGTGCCTGGCGATCAAGTGGGCCTTGGAGTCCCTACGCTATTACCTGCTGGGACGGCAGTTTCGCTTGGTGACGGATCACTCTCCACTGGTCTGGATGAGGTCCGCCAAGGAACGGAATGCCCGGGTTACCCGGTGGTTCCTTTCTCTGCAGAACTTCCGGTTTACGGTTGAACACCGGGCCGGTGGGTTGCAGGGCAACGCCGATGCCTTGTCCCGCGGCCCGTGTTTAATGGCGGGAGTTCAACCCCGCATGCTTGAACTGAGGGGGGGGGGTATGTGAGACTGTGACCGGGGTTATCTATGACGGCCGGTATGTCTTGCCCCGGTTGTGCTCACTCCATGATAGAAAGTAACTCCACTCCAGGGTTAATCCTGTTTCCCTACAGGCTGAAGGAAGGGTTAAAAGGAAACAGGAACAAGGGCGGGTGTGCCGGGTGTGAGGGAGGGGACACAACTCCCTGAGTTCTCTGCCGGAGAGGCACATGTGTATTGTTGTGGACTTTTGTTTGGACATTAAACTGTGTGCTGTGACCCTTGGTGCCTGGATCCCGTGTCTTCTGCTGCGCAGCCGACCACGCTACCTCACAATATGCATTAGCTATAATTGTCGGACCTAGAAGTAGCGCTGCAGGTGACGCGGTAAGTATGTACTGCTTTAAGCCATTTGCTTCCTTTTTTTACATTGGCCAATCACAGTCATGCCAATACGTGAAATGGCTGTGATGGGCAGGGAGAGGATACTTTTTGCCATCCCATCATTTACCTGTCCTTGGCAAGATGGCTATCTTTTGCGGTAAATGCTTGGAAGTCCGATCCCAATCTGATCCTTCCAAAAATCGTACGATTTTAACATTTTACAATCTTTGCTGATCAGGATCGCTCATCTCTACTTGGGATTTCTGCAACAAAACACTTCCATCACGCATCATAATCTACAGATATGGAGTTGGAGATGGCCAGCTGAAGACATTTATCAGTTATGAGGTTGAACAACTTGTAGCCTCCCTTGTTTCTGCAACCTCTTCTTGTGTTCCATAATGGTGGGATGAGAGTCCTCATTAGAGTTGAGCGCGGTTCGCGGTTCGAGGTTCTCAAGTTCTAGGCTCGAGTGATTTTGGGGCCTGTTCTAGATCGAACTAGAACTCGAGCTTTTTGCAAAAGCTCGATAGTTCTAGAAACGTTCGAGAACGGTTCTAGCAGCAAAAAAACAGCTAATTCCTAGCTTGGTTTCCGCTGTAATAGTATAAGTCACTCTGTGAATCACACTATTATGACATTTCAGTGTATAGTGTGCGGGAACAGCGCCTTCAGATCACTGCTGTTTCTATAATGGCCATTTTTTTTTTTTTTCCTTGTCTTCCTTCCCTAAGCGCGCGCGTGTAGTGGGGCGGGCCAGCATGTCAGCCAATCCCAGACACACACACAGCTAAGTGGACTTTTAGCCAGAGAAGCAACGGCATGTGTGATAGGATGTCCATGTGACATGTCGATGCATTATAAAACCGGACATTTTCCTCCAGGACGCCATTATCTCTTCTGCGTCTTTGGTGTCAGACATCACTGTCGCAGCTCCGTCCTTTGTCCTATCGCCGATACTGCTGTATGCGCTCCATACACAGCGGTAGACAGCTTAGGGAGAGCACTTTCTATCAGTCCTTTTAAGGGCTCAAACCGGTAGGGTCAGAGCCATAGGTGACAGGTCCTGAAAACAGTGACAGCGTCTGTGTAGCCATGGTCAGGGATTTCGTCGCTGCATTTCACCATTAGGAGGGAATAGAAAGGCAGGCTTCCATTCCTCTACCCAGAGCCCCACAATCCTGGCACTGTACCCTCCTGTCCTCTGCACACTCCAACTCTTTTTAACTAAGCCATTATGCTAGCAAACAGTCAGTGTACCTAGTGACATCCTAAACGTGGCTATTGTACTTTTGTCTAGTCACACTATTGTAAAGATATTTGTAGCATGTCTGCCTGCATTGCACACTCCAAATTTTTTAACTAAGCCATTATACTAGCAAACAGTCAGTGTACCTAGTGGCGTCCTAAACGTGGCTATTGTACTTTTGTCTATTCACACTATTGTAAAGATATTTGCAGCACCTCTGCCTGCATTGCACACTCAAACTCTTTTTAACTAAGCCATTATACTAGCAAACAGTCAGTGTACCTAGTGGCATCCTAAACGTGGCTATTGTACTTTTGTCTATTCACACTATTGTAAAGATATTTGCAGCACCTCTGCCTGCATTGCACACTCAAACTCTTTTTAACTAAGCCATCATACTAGCAAACAGTCAGTGTACCTAGTGGCATCCTAAACGTGGCTATTGTACTTTTGTCTATTCACACTATTGTAAAGATATTTGCAGCACGTCTGCCTGCATTGCACACTCCAACTTTTTTTAACTAAGCCATTATACTAGCAAACAGTCAGTGTACCTAGTGGCATCCTAAACGTGGCTATTGTACTTTTGTCTATTCACACTATTGTAAAGATATTTGCAGCACCTCTGCCTGCATTGCACACTCAAACTCTTTTTAACTAAGCCATTATACTAGCAAACAGTCAGTGTACCTAGTGGCATCTTAAACGTGGCTATTGTACTTTTGTCTATTCACACTATTGTAAAGATATTTGCAGCACCTCTGCCTGCATTGCACACTCAAACTCTTTTTAACTAAGCCATTATACTAGCAAACAGTCAGTGTACCTAGTGGCATCCTAAACGTGGCTATTGTACTTTTGTCTATTCACACTATTGTAAAGATATTTGCAGCACCTCTGCCTGCATTGCACACTCAAACTCTTTTTAACTAAGCCATTATACTAGCAAACAGTTAGTGTACCTAGTGGCATCCTAAACGTGGCTATTGTACTTTTGTCTATTCACACTATTGTAAAGATATTTGCAGCACCTCTGCCTGCATTTCACATTCAAACTCTTTTTAACTAAGCCATTATACTAGCAAACAGTCAGTGTACCTAGTGGCATCCTAAACGTGGCTATTGTACTTTTGTCTATTCACACTATTGTAAAGATATTTGCAGCAACTCTGCCTGCATTGCACACTCAAACTCTTTTTAACTAAGCCAATTTACTAGCAAACAGTCAGTGTACCTAGTGGCATCCTAAACGTGGCTATTGTACTTTTGTCTATTCACACTATTGTAAAGATATTTGCAGCACCTCTGCCTGCATTGCACACTCAAACTCTTTTTAACTAAGCCATTATACTAGCAAACAGTCAGTGTACCTAGTGGTATCCTAAACGTGGCTATTATACTTTTGTCTATTCACACTATTGTAAAGATATTTGCAGCACCTCTGCCTTAATTGCACACTCAAACTCTTATTAACTAAGCCATTATACTAGCAAACAGTCAGTGTACCTAGTGGCATCCTAAACGTGGCTATTGTACTTTTGTCTTTTCATACTATTGTAAAGATATTTGCAGCACCTCTGCCTGCATTGCACACTCAAACTCTTTTTAACTAAGCCATCATACTAGCAAACAGTCAGTGTACCTAGTGGCATCCTAAACGTGGCTATTGTACTTTTGTCTATTCACACTATTGTAAAGATATTTGCAGCATGTCTGCCTGCATTGCACACTTCAATTTTTTTTAACTAAGCCATTATACTAGCAAACAGTCAGTGTACCTAGTGGCATCCTAAACGTGGCTATTGTACTTTTGTCTATTCACACTATTGTAAAGATATTTGCAGCACCTCTGCCTGCATTGCACACTCAAACTCTTTTTAACTAAGCCATTATACTAGCAAACAGTCAGTGTACCTAGTGGCATCCTAAACGTGGCTATTGTACTTTTGTCTATTCACACTATTGTAAAGATATTTGCAGCACCTCTGCCTGCATTGCACACTCCAACTTTTTTTAACTAAGCCATTATACTAGCAAACAGTCAGTGTACCTAGTGGCATCCTAAACGTGGCTATTACACTTTTGTCTATTCACACTATTGTAAAGATATTTGCAGCACCTCTGCCTGCATTGCACACTCCCACTTTTTTTAACTAAGCCATTATACTAGCAAACAGTCAGTGTACCTAGTGGCATCCTAAACGTGGCTATTGTACTTTTGTCTATTCACACTATTGTAAAGATATTTGCAGCACCTCTGCCTGCATTGCACACTCAAACTCTTTTTAACTAAGCCATTATACTAGCAAACAGTCAGTGTACCTAGTGGCATCCTAAACGTGGCTATTGTACTTTTGTCTATTCACACTATTGTAAAGATATTTGCAGCACCTCTGCCTGCATTGCACACTCAAACTCTTTTTAACTAAGCCATTATACTAGCAAACAGTCAGTGTACCTAGTGGCATCCTAAACGTGGCTATTGTACTTTTGTCTATTCACACTATTGTAAAGATATTTGCAGCACCTCTGCCTACATTGCACACTCAAACTCTTTTTAACTAAGCCATTATACTAGCAAACAGTCAGTGTACATAGTGGCATCCTAAACGTGGCTATTGTACTTTTGTCTATTCACACTATTGTAAAGATATTTGCAGCACCTCTGCCTGCATTGCACACTCAAACTCTTTTTAACTAAGCCATTATACTAGCAAACAGTCAGTGTACCTAGTGGCATACAAGAAGTGGCTGTTGTACTCCATTAGTGCCCCACTGGTGCAAATCTATGTGCAGCACCTGTGCAGGACACCCTCCTGCTCTGTTTTTAATAAGCTATAATGATAGCAAAAAATACTGCCATTTAGTGGCATCATAGAACTGGCTGTTGTATTCCATTAGTGCCCCATTGGTGCAAAGCTATTTCTAGCACCTGTGCAGGACACCCTCCTGCTCTGTTTTTAATAAGCTATAATGATAGCAAAAAATACTGCCGTTTAGTGGCATCATAGAACTGGATGTTTTATTCCATTAGTGCCCCACTGGTGACAAGCTATTTATAGCACCTCTGCATGACACCCTCCTGCTCTGTTTTTAATAAGCTATAATGATTAGTGATGAGCGAGTACTAAAAAGCTCGGGTGCTCGAAGCTCGGGCCGAGCCTCCCAAGATACTCGTGTACTCGGCCCGAGCAACGAGCCCAATGTTATCCTATGGGAGACCCGAGTATTTTTGTGAAATGACCTCCCGGCAGCATGGAGAAACCCTAAAAATGGCACAAAAGTCTCAGAAGAGTGCTCAAATGACATGGCAACAGCATGGGGAAGACCCCTTGAAGCATTTATCACTCAAAAGTCACAGCTGTGAACAATTTTGTCCGCGTTTTACGCCATTTTTACGGACTCACCAGAAAACCTTCCAAAATGACCCCAAAATGATTTTTCATGGCAGAAATGTTAAGGGCACATACCCAATAGTGAGATAGAGCTGGTGTATGTTACTTTTTGAGATTAATACATGAAAGATTTTACGTGAAAACATTGTGTGGCACTCCGATGTCCCTGAGAAGAGACGTACATGAAGGCCTCTTGAGTCTAATGTGCCCATTTTGAGGAAGTGAGTCTTTGTAGTATTTTCCTTTGCCAGGGCAGTCCAAAATTGTGAGGTTCACCAATGTCCCTGGATAGAGACGTGCATGATGGCCTGTAAACCTGAAGTGCCCATTGTAAGGAAGTGGGTCTATTTTAGTATAGCCCTTTGCCAGGGCAGCCAAAAATTGGGAGGCTCCACATTGTCCCTGGATAGAGACGTGCATGATGGCCTGTAAACCTGAAGTGCCCATTGTAAGGAAGTGGGTCTATTTCAGTATAGCCCTTTGCCAGGGCAGCCAAAAATTGGGAGGCTCCACATTGTCCCTGGATAGAGACGTGCATGATGGCCTGTAAACCTGAAGTGCCCATTGTAAGGAAGTGGGTCTATTTCAGTATAGCCCTTTGCCAGGGCAGCCAAAAATTGGGAGGCTCCACATTGTCCCTGGATAGAGACGTGCATGATGGCCTGTAAACCTGAAGTGCCCATTGTAAGGAAGTGGGTCTATTTCAGTATAGCCCTTTGCCAGGGCAGCCAAAAATTGGGAGGCTCCACATTGTCCCTGGATAGAGACGTGCATGATGGCCTGTAAACCTGAAGTGCCCATTGTAAGGAAGTGGGTCTATTTCAGTATAGCCCTTTGCCAGGGCAGCCAAAAATTGGGAGGCTCCACATTGTCCCTGGATAGAGACGTGCATGATGGCCTGTAAACCTGAAGTGCCCATTGTAAGGAAGTGGGTGTATTTCAGTATAGCCCTTTGCCAGGGCAGCCAAAAATTGGGAGGCTCCACATTGTCCCTGGGTAGAGACGTGCATGATGGCCTCAAAACATTAAGTGTCCATTTTAAGGAAGTGGGTCTATTTCAGTATAGCCCTTTGCCAGGGCAGCCAAAAATTGGGAGGCTCCACATTGTCCCTGGATAGAGACGTGCATGATGGCCTGTAAACCTGAAGTGCCCATTGTAAGGAAGTGGGTCTATTTTAGTATAGCCCTTTGCCAGGGCAGCCAAAAATTGGGAGGCTCCACATTGTCCCTGGATAGAGACGTGCATGATGGCCTGTAAACCTGAAGTGCCCATTGTAAGGAAGTGGGTGTATTTCAGTATAGCCCTTAGGCAGGGCAGCCAAAAATTGGGAGGCTCCACGTTGTCCCTGGGTAGAGACGTGCATGAGGGCCTCAAAACATTGTTCCCATTGCAAAGGAGCGGGTCTCCTGTCGTTGTAATGTCCATTCTGCAAAGAATGGGCGAAAAAATTTACCACTGGGGGTATACCTGAAACAAAGACCTAACTATTGTAACGGTCATCATGATGGCGCATGAGGAGAAGGAGGAGCAGTCCAGCGATTATCCAAAGTCGAGAAGTGTACCCATGGGTGAGTGGAGGTACATGGCAAACTTTAAACTCCGCTCTCATTTGCTGGTGGTGTGGTGAAGTCTGGCCCAATCCAACCCTTGTTCATCTTTATCAGAGTCAGCCTGTCAGCATTTTCAGTTGACAGGCGGGTGCGTTTATCTGTAATGATTCCACCTGCGGCACTAAAAACACGCTCTGACAAAACGCTAGCAGCAGGGCAGGCCAGGACTTCCAAGGCGTAGAGAGCCAATTCATGCCACGTGTCCAGCTTGGATACCCAATAATTGTAAGGCACAGAGGAATGTCGGAGTACAGTTGTTCGATCTGCAAGGTACTCCTTCAGCATCTGGGCAAACTTAGGATTTCTTGTGGCACTACCCCGCACCTCAGGGGCTGTGGTACGTGAGGGGCTGAGAAAACTGTCCCACATCTTAAAGACTGTTCCCCTACCTCTGGCGGATTGGACTTGTGCCTCTCTCGGCTGTACGCCTCGGTTGTCCACTGATTCCTGACCTATGCCGCTAGCGTTTTGTGAGGGGAATGCTTTGCCTACTTCCGTGAGTATGGCCTTCCGAAACTGCTGCATTTTGGTTGACCTCTCCTCCACGGGAATAAGAGACAAAAAGTTCTCCTTGTAGCGTGGGTCTAACAGTGTTACCAACCAGTAATGATTGTCGGCCAAGATGTTCTTAACGCGAGGGTCACGAGACAGGCAGCTTACCATAAAGTCAGCCATGTGCGCCAGACTCTTAACAGCCAGGACTTCAGTAGCCTGACCAACAAGATGACTGAACATGCTGTCCTCCTCCTCCTCCTCCTCTCCTCCTCCTCCTCCTCCTCATCTACCCTGTCCTCTGGCCAGCCACGCTGAATCGAGGATATGACTTGTGTGCATGTCATATCCTCAATTTGGCCGGAGAGTTGCTCCATGTCTTCATCCTCCTCCTCGTCATAGTCCTCCACTGCACGTTGTGATGAGACGAGGCTGGGCTGTGTGTTATCACCCACACCCACTACTGTTTCTTGCTGCAACTCATCGCGCTCCGCCTGCAATGCATCATGTTTGTTTTTCAGCAGGGACCGTTTTAGAAGGCAGAGTAGCGGTATGGTGACGCTAATAATGGCGTCATCACCACTCACCATCTTGGTGGAGTCCTCAAAGTTTTGGAGGATGGTACATAGGTCTGACATCCATCTCCACTCCTCAGGTGTTATGTGTGGAGTTTGACCCATTTCCCGACGGCTTAGGTGATGCAGGTACTCAACAACTGCCCTCTTCTGCTCACATATCCTGACCAACATGTGCAGAGTTGAATTCCAACGCGTGGGGACATCACACACCAGTCTGTGAGCCGGAAGATGCAAACGGCGCTGAAAGCCGGCAAGGCCGGCTGAAGCAGTAGGTGACTTTCGAAAATGTGCAGACAGGCGGCGAACTTTTACCAGCAGATCAGACAGCTCTGGGTATGACTTTATAAACCGCTGAACCACGAGGTTGAGCACATGGGCCACGCATGGAACATGTGTCAGCTGGCCTCGCCTCAAAGCCGCCACCAGGTTCCGGCCATTGTCACAAACGACCTTTCCTGGCTTTAGGTTCAGAGGTGTGAGCCAGTGATCTGCCTGCTGTTTCAGAGCTGTCCACAGCTCTTCTGCATTGTGGGGTTTGTCACCTATGCAGATTAGCTTCAGCACAGCCTGTTGCCGCTTCGCCGAGGCAGTGCTGCAGTGCTTCCAGCTTGTGACTGGTGTGGAGGGCACAGTGGATGAGGATGCGCAGGAGGAGGAGGAGGCTGAAGAGCATGACATTCCGGAGCTGTAGAGTGTGGGTGAAACACTGACTGAGGTAGGGCCTGCAAACCTTGGTGTGGGAAGGACGTGTTGCGTCCCTCGCTCAGACTGGGTCCCAGCTTCCACAATATTAACCCAGTGTGCCGTCAACGAGATGTAGCGGCCTTGCCCACAAGCACTTGTCCACGTGTCTGTGGTTAGGTGGATTGGGTGAAACAGCGTTGTTCAGGGCACGTGTGATGTTTTGTGACACGTGGTTATGCAACGCGGGGACGGCACACCGGGAGAAATAGTGGCGGCTGGGGACCGAGTAACGTGGGACAGCTGCCGCCATCAGGTCACGGAATGCTTCTGTCTCCACCAGCCTAAAAGGCAACATTTCCAGCGCAAGCAGTCGCGAAATGTTAGCATTTAGAACTGTGGCATGTGGGGTGTTGGCAGTGTATTTGCGCCTGCGTTCAAAGGTTTGCTGAATGGATAACTGAACGCTGCGCTGGGACAAGGACGTGCTTGATGATGGTGTTCTTTCTGCGTAGGCAACTGCAGGTGCAGGAGTGGAGGAGGCTTGTTCGCAGGCAGCATGGACAGAGGATTGGCTCGCATGCACAACCAGCGAAGACGTAGCAGTGACATCAGCAAGCACTGCTCCTCGACTCTGTTGTACTTCCCACAAAGTCGGGTGCTTGGCTGACATGTGCCTGATCATGCTGGTGGTGGTCAGGCTGCTAGTTTTGGTACCCCTGCTGATGCTGGCACGGCAGGTGTTGCAAATGGCCTTTTTTGAATCATCTGGATCCAACTTAAAAAACTGCCAGACTCGTGAAGACCTAACATTTGTACAGGCACCTTGTGTCGTCGTGTTGTTCCGGGGAACGGTTGCCTGACTTCTGCCTGGGGCCACCACCCTGCTTCTTACTGCCTGTTGTGATGCTACGCCTCCCTCCCCCTGTGCACTGCTGTCCTCGCTCTGCATATCCTCCTGCCAGGTTGGGTCAGTTACTGGATCATCCACCACGTCGTCTTCCTCTTCCGCACCCTGCTCCTCCTCCTGACTTGCTGACAATTGTGTCTCATCATCGTCCACCACTTGTTGAGACACGTTGCCAACTTCGTGAGAACGTGGCTGCTCAAATATTTGGCCATCTGTACAGACGATCTCCTCATGACCCACTTCAATATGAGCTGGCGAGAGGCCAGAATGTGTGAATGGAAACGTGAACAGCTCTTCCGAGTGTCCAAGTGTGGGATCATTAATGTCCGAGGAGGACGTGTACTCAGCCTGGTGGTAGGAAGGAGGATCAGGTTCAGAAATGTGCGGTGCAGTATCACGGCTACTGACACTTGACCGTGTGGAAGACAGAGTGTTTGTGGTGGTGCCAATCTGACTGGAAGCATTATCCGCTATCCAACTAACAACCTGTTGACACTGGTCTTGGTTCAAGAGCGGTGTACTGCTGCGGTCCCCAAGAATTTGGGACAGGACGTGCGAGCGACTAGATGTGGCCCTTTGTTGTGGCGAAATTAGAGCTTGCCCACGACCTCGGCCTCTGCCTGCACCACCATCACGTCCACTTCCTTGTTCCTTGCCAATGCCCTTGCGCATTTTGCAATGCTGTGCACTGCTGACGTGTATATTCACTACTTGTGCGTTATATCAAAGTTTCTGGAAATTGCACACAAGTGCACCTGTACGCTGCCACCGACAGGCACACACGTGCGGTTTTTAAATGCAAGCACGGACGCAATAATAACCTAACACAGGTTTTAGGAGCAAAAATTAAGAACTCTGACACTATCAGCCACTGCTGACTGACGTGTATTATACACTACACTTGTGCGTTATATAATAGTTTGGTAAACGCACACCAGTGCACCTGTACGCTGCCACCAACAGGCACACACGTGCGGTTTTAAAAACCAAGCACGGACGCAATAATAACCTAACACAGGTTTTAGGAGCAAAAATTAAGAACTCTGACACTATCAGCCACTGCTGACTGACGTGTATTATACACTACACTTGTGCGTTATATAATAGTTTGGTAAACGCACACCAGTGCACCTGTACGCTGCCACCAACAGGCACACACGTGCGGTTTTAAAAACCAAGCACGGACGCAATAATAACCTAACACAGGTTTTAGGAGCAAAAATTAAGAACTCTGACACTATCAGCCACTGCTGACTGACGTGTATTATACACTACACTTGTGCGTTATATAATAGTTTGGTAAACGCACACCAGTGCACCTGTACGCTGCCACCAACAGGCACACACGTGCGGTTTTAAAAACCAAGCACGGACGCAATAATAACCTAACACAGGTTTTAGGAGCAAAAATTAAGAACTCTGACACTATCAGCCACTGCTGACTGACGTGTATTATACACTACACTTGTGCGTTATATAATAGTTTGGTAAACGCACACCAGTGCACCTGTACGCTGCCACCAACAGGCACACACGTGCGGTTTTAAAAACCAAGCACGGACGCAATAATAACCTAACACAGGTTTTAGGAGCAAAAATTAAGAACTCTGACACTATCAGCCACTGCTGACTGACGTGTATTATACACTACACTTGTGCGTTATATAATAGTTTGGTAAACGCACACCAGTGCACCTGTACGCTGCCACCAACAGGCACACACGTGCGGTTTTAAAAACCAAGCACGGACGCAATAATAACCTAACAGGTTTTTTTGGGGAGCGACAATTACAGTACAGACAAGTCAGACACTATCTGGACTGTTTTACACTGTGTACACCAGCCCCAGATATGAAGGCTGGTATACGGTCACCACTACCCTGCCTGCCTGCCTGCCTGTATACTGCTACAATAGTCCTGACAAGGACTCTTTTGGTCACTAGCCTGTATTCAGACCTGGCTATACCCTGCCTGTATATAGCAACAATAGTCCTGAGAAGGACTCTGCTACTGTACGCCGACCTGGCTATACCCTGCCTGCCTGTATACAACTAGAATAGTCCTGAGAAGGACTTTTGGTCACACTGTTTGCAGCCCTGCAACTGAAAAAGCTATAAAGGGCCGCAAAGCTTTCCCTGAATCAGCGACACTCTCCCTACACTCACTGTCAGAATAGCTGTGAGCAGAGCACAGCGCGCCGGCCTATATAAAGGCTCGGTGACGCTGTGCAGGCCGGCCAATCACTGCAATTCCACAACTAACAGGGCTGTGGCATTGCAGTGGTCTGCCAGCCAATCCCTGCATGAGGGCTGGCTCTCAAAAGAGCGCCAACATGCAGAAATGAAGACCACGAGTAAAGCACGAGTATCGCGAGATTACTCGTTCCCCGCCGAGCAGCCCGAGTACAGTGATACTCGTGCGAGTACCGAGTAGTGACAAGCATGCTCGCTCATCACTAATAATGATAGCAAAAAATACTTCCATTTAGTAGCATAATAGAACTGGCTGTTGTATTCCATTAGTGCCCCACTGGTGCCAAGCTATTTATAGCACCTCTACATGACACCCTCATGCACATTTTGCTACGCTAATGTTATAGCAAACTCAGGGAATTCATTGCTGCATTTGATAATTCGGAGGGATAGAAAGTCAGGCTTCCTTTAGCTTTTCCTTCTGTTCATAGACAGCATCTCAAAGAGCAATTTCTCCTCCACGTCTAAGTGTGGAGAGGCAGCTAGTGCGCATGCGTGTGCCGATTTACCCCAGCTGCAGCCTAATTACAGTGTTTCACCTAGTGAGTATGCTCAGCCTGACTGTGCCATTCCTGACGCTAAGTCTTCATTTCGGGATACAGCGCATGCTCCCACACTAAGTGTGAAAAGCCTCTTTGCACAGGTGCTTGCATTCCGTGCCGGGTCTAAGTCCTGTTTTGTGCCTAGACACCATGCTAAAGCTGATAGTCTTTTTTCAGAGACTGTATTTCATGCTACTGAGCATGCTCAGGCACTTACTGCATCAGAGACTAGGTCCGGTAATGAACTCTTTGGCCCTGCCCCTGATGTGGGGGTCCCATATAGACCACAGGGCATCAGGTGTCCTCCCAAATGGCTTGCAGAGGCCCACCCCTATGACTTGTCACCGCATTAGTGATGGTCAGACGATGACTGGTGAGGTGTTTGGGTCATGGCAGCCATGAGGTCATCATTGAAGTTGCGGTTCCAAATAGGACGCTAGTTATGCCACTCATGACGTGTCACTCTACTTTTGTCTCCAGGAGGTGCATTGTGGTTCACCCTGGTTTGGGGCGGACCCAGGTTATAAAAGGGGCTGGAGCCAACAAGGAGGTGCGCAGTCTTCTATTATGCTCCGAAAGAGCACACCTCCATGTGTTGAACCCATTGCGGCTTTAGGCCAGAGGTAGGCAGGGATAGGGTGTCGATGCAGGCCACCACCACAGTTGGTAACGCAGAACGGTTAAGACCAGCTCCTGTCCTACCAGTCCTGCTTGTGCAGCCCAGTGGCATTAACAGGCCTGCTGCTGCTGATGCGCCTGCTGTCCACAGGTGTGCCCCTACGCACACGGTCAGCGTACTCAATGGCCCCTGTGTTGTTAACAGGGAGTTCCTGGGCTGGGTGGGCATGTGGACCCTGTGACGCTAACAGGGCTCCCAGTCTCCAGATCCGAATGGCGTCTAACTCGGTTCAGGATACTATTAGTTTCATAGCCACACAGCTCTGAATCCTCCACCAAACCTTCCAGTTGCCAACCTCTCCTTTTCCAACTGGGAGCACGGTGGACACTGACTGCTGATGGGGATATATACCTTTCTCTTTCTTTTCTTATTAATTTTCGTTATATAGCGGTAACATAGTATATACCACTTTATCCAAATCTGCCAGTCCCACTGTAACAGATGGTGTTTCTTCAGCAAATGTTACTGTTGCTTAACCACCAAACCCACGGACCAAAACTTTTTTCCCCTTTCCAACACACCTGTTACCCTTTTCACCCGCATCTGTCCTTTTTCAACTCATTTTGTATATGACCAAAAGTGCAACTCTGCAGGGACACCGTACTCAATGCTATCTCAGCACAACAGCCACCCCTCGGTCCCTCAGATGTGGACAAGTAAAAGACCATTTCCTCCTATCCATGACAAACCGTTGAGATTCACTCTGTGCAGCACTGGTGTTTAGTGAAAAAGCAGATCTAAGATTGCGTACCACATTCTGCAGATACTCCTGTATACGTGCGTCCCTTTCTATGGCAGGAATTATTTCGCCAAATTTTGTCTTGTACCGGGGATCTAACAGTGTGGCAACCCAGTAGTCAGGATTACTTTGAATTCGTACAATCCGAGGGTCATGTTGTAGGTAGTGCAGCAAGAAGCCGCTCATGTGTCTTGTGCATCCAGGAGGACCAAGTCCTTGGTGTGTTGGTGGCAGAGAGGTGAGAATCGTGCCTCCTTCCTCTGCCCTCTCCCCACAACCTCGCACAACCGAAATGTGAGCAAGCTCTCACTCATCTGCTGAGTCTTCCATGCCCATCGCCAGTTCGTCCTCCATTTCTTCATGGGCTCCTGCACCTTCCTCAACACTTTTTGCTGATACTATGCGCCCTTGTTAATCCCTCTCCCTCACCATGACTGCCGCATAGGTGCCGCTGACCATCTGGACCTCGTAGATCTTGTTATCCCTTCCGCATATGACTCCTCCTGTACTTCCTCCCCTTCCTCTTGTCCCAACACCTGACTCCGAATAATAATTACAGTGTGCTCCATCATGTAGATGACCAGAATTGTCACGCTGAGAATGACATTGCCAGTGCTAAACATCTTCGTCGACATTTGTAAACTGTGTAGCAGGGTGCATAGGTCCTTGATCTGACACCACTCCAGCAGCGTGATCTGCACCACCTCTGGATCAAGTTATCCCAGGCTATATGTCATAACGTATTGCAGCAGGGTTCGGCGGTGCTGCCACAAACGCTGCAACATGTGCAGATTCAAATTCCTGCGTGTGGGCACATCGCATTTCAGGCGTTTAACCGCCAGACCTAAAGACTTCTGTAGCGACGAAAGTTGTTGAGCTGCTGTGTGCGCACGATGGAAGTGAGCACATAGCAAGCGTGCCCGCTGCACAAGGCCATGTAGGCCGTGATGGTGTTTTAAAAATTGCTGGAGAATTAGGTTCAACACGTGAGCCATACAAGGCACGTGTGTCACATTGCCCTGACGATGGCCCGCAGCCAGGTTTGCATCATTGCCGCACACGGCTGTTAAGTCACCAACGGAGTACGCTCCGTCAATTTGTACTCCGGTCGCCAGGTGACAACGTGTTCCTTTCATGCATAGTGCTGATGATGGGAGAGGAGTCGATGCCAGCGGCGCAGGTGGACGCAGGTTATGCTCACCCACTGGGCTGCATTACCTTGACAGATGCAGAATCTCTGGCTGAATGTAGCTGGTGGGTATCTCACAGATGAAATACCATCATTCAGCTCCAACCAATGGGAAGACACCACACCCTTTTTTATGCCCATCCTGTCTGCAGACCACTGCCAGACATAGCTCTGCTTTTACCCCCAGTTCAGTTTTATGATTTTGTGTGCTTGTTACCTGACTACTTTTCCTGCTTGCTGTTTATGTACCTTGTTGGCCGATCCGCATTTCACCTCAGCTTGTTTTCTGATTAAGTCCTGGCCGTCCCATTCTGTTCCTGTTCCTCAATTAATGTTTTGACCCTGCCTGACTACTATTCTCTGGAACAGCAGCCTTCCACAGGTATTAATCACCTTGGGCCCTGTGTAATTCCTAATCCCTGTATAGGGGTTAAAGGGTTTCAGGGTTCTAGGGGTCCTGCTTGGTGAGTGGCTTCCCTCTAGCCTATCATTTAAAGCCCATCTGAGTGTGTGGATCAAGGAAGGCGTTACACCGTGCTCTCTGCAGAAGGCCATGTGGGCCAGGATAGTGCTTTAAAAATTGCTGGACAACCAGGTTCAACACGTGAACCACACAAGGCACGTGTGTCACATTGTCACAGCGAAGGGCCGCACCCATGTTTGCATCATTGTCGCACCCGGCCTTCCCTGGCTGCTGGTTGAGTGGAGACAACCATTGATGAAACTCGGTCTCCAGAGCTAACCCACCACAACTTCTCAGCGGTGTGACTCACATTTCCCATACATTTCAAAGTAAACCTTTGACCGCCTGATGGCATTGAGCTCTGCTGCCAGCATAGTAAAGAGGTGTGTGGTATTCCTTGTGCGCAGTTACAAGGAAGGCTGGCCTGACCACACAGGGTTTGCGCCAAGGTGGAGGACTCACACGAGGTTGAAGAGGCAGAAGCAGTGTATTAACTTCTACATACAGAAGAAGGATTGAAACAACTCGTGGGGACGGCAAGACTTGTACAGCAGACCCTTCTCCATCTCTCCCCACAGTAACCCATTGCCCAGTCAGTGACATGTAACGCCCCTGTCCATGCTTACTGGGCCAATTATCTGTGGTGAAATACACCCTGTCACACAGAGTTTCTCAAGGAATCAGTGATGTTTAGTGCGACATGCTGGTGTAGCGCGTGCACGCCTTTGTTGGAGAAGGAGTGGCGCCTGGGCATCGGCTCTTGGGGCACTGAGATGGGCATAAGGTCTCGTAAATCCTCGGTTAAAAAGGTTGGAAAGGCAGCATTTTGGTAGCCAACAGTTTCCAGATGCTGAAAGTCAAACTCTAAGCCATGTCATGCCCTTCTAAAAGCATGTAAAACACAGTAAGGGGACTTCAACCACAGTCTCCCTCGTTGCCACTAATTGGGCCACACACACCCCACTTGACTGGCATCGGTTGAGCCCCCTTTTGAAAAAGAAACAGATGCTTTGCATGAAGCACTCTCAAAAATACGCGTGCCTTTCCCGTCCCCTGGCTGACCCAGGGGAAGAAAAGTCCTCTGAGAGCCATGACTTGTTCATCTTGGTTCTTTTAGAAACTCAGCGAGGGGACTCCAACCACAGTCTCCCTCGTTGCCACTAACTGGGCCACACACACCCCACTTGACTGGCATCGGTTGAGCCCCTTTTGAATAAGAAACAGATGCTTTGCATGAAGCACTCTCAAAAATACGCGTGCCTTTCCCGTCCCCTGGCTGACCCAGGGGAAGAAAAGTCCTCTGAGAGCCATGACTTGTTCATCTTGGTTCTTTTAGAAACACAGTGAGGGGACTCCAACCACAGTCTCCCTCGTTGCCACTAACTGGGCCACACACACCCCACTTGACTGGCATCGGTTGAGCCCCCTTTTGAAAAAGAAACAGATGCTTTGCATGAAGCACTCTCAAAAATACGCGTGCCTTTCCCGTCCCCTGGCTGACCCAGGGGAAGAAAAGTCCTCTGAGAGCCATGACTTGTTCATCTTGGTTCTTTTAGAAACACAGCGAGGGGACTCCAACCACAGCCTCCCTCGTTGCCACTAACTGGGCCACACACACCCCACTTGACTGGCATCGGTTGAGCCCCCTTTTGAAAAAGAAAAAGATGCTTTGCATGAAGCACTCTCAAAAATATGCGTGCCTTTCCCGTCCCCTGGCTGACCCAGGGGAAGAAAACTCCTCTGAGAGCCATGTCCACATTGTCAGTGGACAGACACGTGTGCTTATCTGCCAGCAGACCCCCAGCAGCACTGAAGACAGGTTCCGAGAGAACGCTGGCTGCAGGACACGACAAGATCCCCAAGGCGTACGTGGCGAGCTCAGGCAATTTATCCAGATTGGAAGCCTAAAATGAGCAGGGCTCAAGTTGCACAATAATGGAATCGATGTTTCCTTGCATATACTCATATATCTGTGTGTCCTCCTCTTTTTCCTTGTCCAGCTGTTTTGTTTTCGCATGAGTATATGTCCTTGTCACTTTCCCATGTGTTTGAGTTGTTTGTCACCTTTTGGACACCTTTGAGGGTGTTTTCTAGGTGTTTTATGTGTTTGTGATTGCCTGCCATTGTTTCCTATGCAGTTCGAGTTCGGTTCGTCGAACGTTCGACGAGCCGAACTCGAACGGGACCTCCGTTCGGCGAGCTGACCTCGAGCCGAACCGGGACCGGTTCGCTCATCTCCACTAAAGAGTGTTTTTTTAGCAGCTTCCTCTACATTCTTTTCTTTGATCATTTTAAAATCTGATTTACATTTGGAAATTCAGGTATTCTAAAATATAACATCAAGATGTTCAATAATTTTAGAACCAGCAGGGAAAAACTCAGCGTTAGCATTTTCTCGTCTCTCTCTGTGTTCTAGACACACATAAATAATCTACATGAAGAAAGAATTTCAAAACAGGATGGAAAAGCAGCATTTTAAAAGTTCACAAAACTGGGTTGCCTTCTTAGTCTTTTCTAGAAAGGGGAGCACTAGCGAACTTTGAATTCTACAAAAATGCTCTAAAGGATAATAATAAATCATATGTTAGATCATTTCTTACTCTTTATTATCTTATGGGTATTATATAGGTTTTTTGCATCAGACACCAAACAAAAGCTGACTCTGGCGGGACTCGAACCCACAACCTTTGAATGCCCACACATTCCTAGAAGTCCAATGCGCTATCCATTCCGCCACAGAGCCAGATACTAAAAAAAAATTGTTTGGAACTTCAGTGTGGCTAAAATTCATAAGAGAAAGAATAGTAAAAATGGAAATCACTCTAAAAGCAATCTTTCAAGATTTGAGAGCAGATTTTCACAAAATATTTACATTTTAGTAAAGACAAAAATTTCAAGCCAATTTTCTGGACATATTTTATGGCATACATTATGATTTCAGGATGCAAATAAACTTTTTTGGAAAATATTTCCGTTTTTTTCAATTCCACTTTTAAACAGTACTGAAGATAATGGATAAAGGTTCAAATTCTTTAGATACAAAACTCTTCTCCAATTAAAACAAGCCTCCAATCTTTGAATCTTTATCTTATCTAGACATTTACATTCGCCAGTTTGTGCTAAAGAGTGTTTTTTTAGCAGCTTCCTCTACATTCTTTTCTTTTATCATTTTAAAATCTGATTTACATTTGGAAATTCAGGTATTCTAAAATATAACATCAAGATGTTCAATAATTTTAGAACCAGCAGAGAAAAACTCAGCGTTAGCATTTTCTCGACTCTCTCTGTGTTCTTGACACACATAACAAATCTACATGAAGAAAGAATTTCAAAACAGGATGGAAAAGCAGCATTTTAAAAGTTCACAAAACTGGGTTGCCTTCTTAGTTTCTTCTAGAAAGGGGAGCCCTAGCAAACTTTGAATTCTACAAAAATGCTCTAAAGGATAATAATAAATCATATATTAGATCATTTCTTACTCTTTATTATCTTATGGTTATTACAAAGGACTTTCGCATCAGACACCAAACAAAAGCTGACTCTGGCGGGACTCGAACCGACAACCCTTGAATGCCTACACTTTCCTAGAAGTCCAATGCGCTATCCATTGCGACACAGAGCCAGAAACTGAAAAAAATTGTTTGGAACTTCAGTGTGGCTAAAACTAATAAGACAAAGAATAGTAAAGATGGAAATCCCTCTAAAAGCAATCTTTCAAGATTTGAGAGCAGATTTTCACAAAATATTTACATTTTAGTAAAGACAAAAATTTCAAGCCAATTTTCTGTACATATCTTATGGCATACATTATAATTTCAGGAGGCAAATAAACTTTTTTGGAAAATATTTCCGTTTTTTTCAATTCCACTTTTAAAGAATACTGAAGATAATGGATAAAGATTTAAATTCTTTAGATACAAAACTCTTCTACAATTAAAACAAGCCTCCAATCTTTGAATCTTTATCTTTTCTAGACATTTACATTCGCCACTTTGTGCTAAAGAGTGTTTTTTTAGAAGCTTCCTCTACATTCTTTTCTTTGATCATTTTAAAATCTGATTTACATTTGGAAATTCAGGTATTCTAAAATATAACATCAAGATGTTCAATAATTTTAGAACCAGCAGAGAAAAACTCAGCGTTTGCATTTTTTCGACTGTCTCTGTGTTCTAGACACACATAACAAATATACATGAAGAAAGAATTTCCAAACAGAATGGAAAAGCAGCATTTTAAAAGTTCACAAAACTGGGTTGCCTTCTTAGTCTTTTCTAGAAAGGGGAGCCCTAGCGAACTTTGAATTCTACAAAAATGCTCTACAGGATAATAATAAATCATATGTTAGATCATTTCTTACTCTTTATTATCTTATGGGTATTATATAGGACTTTCGCATCAGACAACAAACAAAAGCTGACTCTGGCGGCACTCGAACCCACAACCTTTGAATGCCCACACTTTCCTAGAAGTCCAAAGCGCTATCCATTGCGCCACGGAACCTGAAACTGAAAAATTTTGTTTGGAACTTCAGTGTGGCTAAAACTAATAAGACAAAGAATATTAAAGATGGAAATCACTCTAAAAGCAATCTTTCAAGATGTGAGAGCAGATTTTCACAATATATTTACATTTTAGTAAAGACAAAAATTTCAAGACAATTTTCTGGACATATCTTATGGCATACATTATGATTTCAGGAGGCAAATAAACTTTTTTGGAAAATATTTCCGTTTTTTTCAATTCCACTTTTAAAGAGTACTGAAGATAATGGATAAAGGTTTAAATTCTTTAGATACAAAACTCTTCTCCAATTAAAACAAGCCTCCAATCTTTGAATCTTTATCTTATCCAGACATTTACATTCGCCACTTTGTGCTAAAGAGTGTTTTTTTAGCAGCTTCCTCTACATTCTTTGATCATTTTAAAATCTGATTTACATTTGGAAATTCAGGTATTCTAAAATATAACATCAAGATGTTCAATAATTTTAGAACCAGCAGAGAAAAACTCAGCGTTAGCATTTTCTCGACTCTCTCTGTGTTCTTGACACACATAACAAATCTACATGAAGAAAGAATTTCAAAACAGGATGGAAAAGCAGCATTTTAAAAGTTCACAAAACTGGGTTGCCTTCTTAGTTTCTTCTAGAAAGGGGAGCCCTAGCGAACTTTGAATTCTACAAAAATGCTCTAAAGGATAATAATAAATCATATATTAGATCATTTCTTACTCTTTATTATCTTATGGGTATTATATAGGACTTTCGCATCAGACACCAAACAAAAGCTGACTCTGGCGGGACTCGAACCCACAACCTTTGAATGCCCACACATTCCTAGAAGTCCAATGCGCTATCCATTCCGCCACAGAGCCTGAAACTGAAAAAATTTGTTTGGAACTTCAGTGTGGTTAAAACTAATAAGACAAAGAATAGTAAAGATGGAAATCCCTCTAAAAGCAATCTTTCAAGATTTGAGAGCAGATTTTCACAAAATATTTACATTTTAGTAAAGACAAAAATTTCAAGCCAATTTTCTGGACATATCTTATGGCATACATTATGATTTCAGGAGGCAAATAAACTTTTTTGGAAAATATTTCCGTTTTTTTCAATTCCACTTTTAAAGAATACTGAAGATAATAGATAAAGATTTAAATTCTTTAGATACAAAACTCTTCTAAAATTAAAACAAGCCTCCAATCTTTGAATATTTATCTTTTCTGGACATTTATATTCGCCACTTTGTGCTAAAGAGTGTTTTTTTAGAAGCTTCCTCTACATTCTTTTCTTTGATCATTTTAAAATCTGATTTACATTTGGAAATTCAGGTATTCTAAAATATAACATCAAGATGTTCAATAATTTTAGAACCAGCAGAGAAAAACTCAGCGTTTGCATTTTCTCGACTGTCTCTGTGTTCTAGACACACATAACAAATATACATGAAGAAAGAATTTCCAAACAGAATGGAAAAGCAGCATTTTAAAAGTTCACAAAACTGGGTTGCCTTCTTAGTCTTTTCTAGAAAGGGGAGCCCTAGCGAACTTTGAATTCTACAAAAATGCTCTACAGGATAATAATAAATCATATGTTAGATCATTTCTTACTCTTTATTATCTTATGGGTATTATATAGGACTTTCGCATCAGACACCAAACAAAAGCTGACTCTGGCGGGACTCGAACCCACAACCTTTGAATGCCCACACATTCCTAGAAGTCCAATGCGCTATCCATTCCGCCACAGAGCCTGAAACTGAAAAAAATTTTTTGGAACTTCAGTGTGGTTAAAACTAATAAGACAAAGAATAGTAAAGATGATAATCACTCTAAAAGCAATCTTTCAAGATTTGAGAGCAGATTTTCACAAAATATTTACATTTTAGTAAAGACAAAAATTTCAAGCCAATTTTCTGGACATATCTTATGGCATACATTATGATTTCAGGAGGCAAATAAACTTTTTTGGAAAATATTTCCGTTTTTTTCAATTCCACTTTTAAAGAATACTGAAGATAATGGATAAAGGTTTAAATTCTTTAGATACAAAACTCTTCTCCAATTAAAACAAGCCTCCAATCTTTGAATATTTATCTTATCTAGACATTTACATTCGCCACTTTGTGCTAAAGAGTGGTTTTTAGCAGCTTCCTCTACATTCTTTTCTTTGATCATTTTAAAATCTGATTTACATTTGGAAATTCAGGTATTCTAAAATATAACATCAAGATGTTCAATAATTTTAGAACCAGCAGAGAAAAACTCAGCGTTAGCATTTTCTCGTCTCTCTCTGTGTTCTAGACACCCATAACAAATCTACATGAAGAAAGAATTTCAAAACATAATGGAAAAGCAGCATTTTAAAAGTTTACAAAACTGGGTTGCCTTTTTAGTCTTTTCTAGAAAGGGGAGCCCTAGCGAACTTTGAATTCTACAAAAATGCTCTAAAGGATAATAATAAATCATATATTAGATCATTTCTTACTCTTTATTATCTTATGGGTATTATATAGGACTTTTGCATCAGACACCAAACAAAAGCTGACTCTGGCAGGAGTCGAACCCACAACCCCTGAATGCCTAGACTTTCCTAGAAGTCCAATGCGCTATCCATTGCGCCACAGTGCCTGAAACGGAAAAAATTTGTTTGGAACTTCAGTGTGGTTAAAACTAATAAGACAAAGAATAGTAAAGATGGAAATCACTCTAAAAGCAATCTTTCAAGATTTGAGAGCAGATTTTCACAAAATATTTACATTTTAGTAAAGACAAAAATTTCAAGCCAATTTTCTGGACATATTTTATGGCATACATTATGATTTCAGGAGGCAAATAAACTTTTTTGGAAAATATTTCCGTTTTTTTCAATTCCACTTTTAAACATTACTGAAGATAATGGATAAAGGTTTAAATTCTTTAGATACAAAACTCTTCTCCAATTAAAACAAGCCTCCAATCTTTGAATCTTTATCTTATCTAGACATTTACATTCGCCACTTTGTGCTAAAGAGTGTTTTTTTAGCAGCTTCCTTTACATTCTTTGATCATTTTAAAATCTGATTTACATTTGGAAATTCAGGTATTCTAAAATATAACATCAAGATGTTCAATAATTTTAGAACCAGCAGAGAAAAACTCAGCGTTAGCATTTTCTCGACTCTTTCTGTGTTCTAGACACACATAACAAATCTACATGAAGAATGAATTTAAAAACAGGATGGAAAAGCAGCATTTTAAAAGTTCACAAAACTGGGTTGCCTTCTTAGTCTTTTCTAGAAAGGGGAGCCCTAGCGATTTTTGAATTCTACAAAAATGCTCTAAAGGATAATTATAAATTATATATTAGATCATTTCTTACTCTTTATTATCTTGTGGGTATTATATAGGACTTTCGCATCAGACACCAAACAAAAGCTGACTCTGGCGGGACTCGAACCCACAACCTTTGAATGCTTACACTTTCCTAGAAGTCCAATGCGCTATCCATTGCGCCACAGAGCCATAAACTAAAAAAAATTGTTTGGAACTTCAGTGTGGCTAAAACTAATAAAACAAAGAATAGTAAAGATGGAAATCACTCTAAAAACAATCTTTCAATATTTGAGAGCAGATTTTCACAAAATATTTACATTTTAGTAAAGACAAAAATTTCAAGCCAATTTTCTGGACATATCTTATGGCATACATTATGATTTCAGGAGGCAAATAAACTTTTTTGGAAAATATTTCCTTTTTTTTAATTCCACTTTTAAAAAATACTGAAGATAATGGATAAAGGTTTAAATTCTTTAGATACAAAACTCTTCTCCAATTAAAACAAGCCTCCAATCTTTGAATCTTTATCTTATCTAGACATTTACATTCGTCACTTTGTGCTAAAGAGTGTTTTTCTAGCAGCTTCCTCTACATTCTTTTCTTTGATCATTTTAAAATCTGATTTACATTTGGAAATTCAGGTATTCTAAAATATAACATCAAGATGTTCAATAATTTTAGAACCAGCAGAGAAAAACTCAGCGTTAGCATTTTCTCGACTCTTTCTGTGTTCTAGACACACATAACAAATATACATGAAGAATGAATTTAAAAACAGGATGGAAAAGCAGCATTTTAAAAGTTCACAAAACTGGGTTGCCTTCTTAGTCTTTTCTAGAAAGGGGAGCTCTAGCGATTTTTGAATTCTACAAAAATGCTCTAAAGGATAATTATAAATCATATATTAGATCATATCTTACTCTTTATTATCTTGTGGGTATTATATAGGACTTTCGCATCAGACACCAAACAAAAGCTGACTCCGGCGGGACTCGAACCCACAACCTTTGAATGCTTACACTTTCCTAGAAGTCCAATGCGCTATCCATTGCGCCACAGAGCCATAAACTGAAAAAAATTGTTTGGAACTTCAGTGTGGCTAAAACTAATAAAACAAAGAATAGTAAAGATGGAAATCACTCTAAAAACAATCTTTCAATATTTGAGAGCAGATTTTCACAAAATATTTACATTTTAGTAAAGACAAAAATTTCAAGCCAATTTTCTGGACATATCTTATGGCATACATTATGATTTCAGGAGGCAAATAAACTTTTTTGGAAAATATTTCCTTTTTTTAATTCCACTTTTAAAAAATACTGAAGATAATGGATAAAGGTTTAAATTCTTTAGATACAAAACTCTTCTCCAATTAAAACAAGCCTCCAATCTTTGAATCTTTATCTTATCTAGACATTTACATTCGTCACTTTGTGCTAAAGAGTGTTTTTTTAGCAGCTTCCTCTACATTCTTTTCTTTGATCATTTTAAAATCTGATTTACATTTGGAAATTCAGGTATTCTAAAATATAACATCAAGATGTTCAATAATTTTAGAACCAGCAGAGAAAAACTCAGCGTTAGCATTTTCTCGTCTCTCTCTGTGTTCTAGACACACATAACAAATCTACATGAAGAAAGAATTTCAAAACATAATGGAAAAGCAGCATTTTAAAAGTTCACAAAACTGGGTTGCCTTTTTAGTCTTTTCTAGAAAGGGGAGCCCTAGCGAACTTTGAATTCTACAAAAATGCTCTAAAGGATAATAATAAATCATATATTAGATCATTTCTTACTCTTTATTATCTTATGGGTATTATATAGGACTTTTGCATCAGACACCAAACAAAAGCTGACTCTGGCAGGAGTCGAACCCACAACCCCTGAATGCCTAGACTTTCCTAGAAGTCCAATGCGCTATCCATTGCGCCACAGTGCCTGAAACGGAAAAAATTTGTTTGGAACTTCAGTGTGGTTAAAACTAATAAGACAAAGAATAGTAAAGATGGAAATCACTCTAAAAGCAATCTTTCAAGATTTGAGAGCAGATTTTCACAAAATATTTACATTTTAGTAAAGACAAAAATTTCAAGCCAATTTTCTGGACATATTTTATGGCATACATTATGATTTCAGGAGGCAAATAAACTTTTTTGGAAAATATTTCCGTTTTTTTCAATTCCACTTTTAAAGAGTACTGAAGATAATGGATAAAGGTTTAAATTCTTTAGATACAAAACTCTTCTCCAATTAAAACAAGCCTCCAATCTTTGAATCTTTATCTTATCCAGACATTTACATTCGCCACTTTGTGCTAAAGAGTGTTTTTTTAGCAGCTTCCTCTACATTCTTTGATCATTTTAAAATCTGATTTACATTTGGAAATTCAGGTATTCTAAAATATAACATCAAGATGTTCAATAATTTTAGAACCAGCAGAGAAAAACTCAGCGTTAGCATTTTCTCGTCTCTCTCTGTGTTCTTGACACACATAACAAATCTACATGAAGAAAGAATTTCAAAACAGGATGGAAAAGCAGCATTTTAAAAGTTCACAAAACTGGGTTGCCTTCTTAGTTTCTTCTAGAAAGGGGAGCCCTAGCGAACTTTGAATTCTACAAAAATGCTCTAAAGGATAATATAAAATCATATATTAGATCATTTCTCACTCTTTATTATCTTATGGGTATTATATAGGACTTTCGCATCAGACACCAAACAAAAGCTGACTCTGGCGGGACTCGAACCCACAACCTTTGAATGCCCACACATTCCTAGAAGTCCAATGCACTAGCCATTCCGCTACAGAGCCTGAAACTGAAAAAATTTGTTTGGAACTTCAGTGTGGTTAAAACTAATAAGACAAAGAATAGTAAAGATGATAATCACTCTAAAAGCAATCTTTCAAGATTTGAGAGCAGATTTTCACAAAATATTTACATTTTAGTAAAGACAAAAATTTCAAGCCAATTTTCTGGACATATCTTATGGCATACATTATGATTTCAGGAGGCAAATAAACTTTTTTGGAAAATATTTCCGTTTTTTTCAATTCCACTTTTAAAGAATACTGAAGATAATGGATAAAGGTTTAAATTCTTTAGATACAAAACTCTTCTCCAATTAAAACAAGCCTCCAATCTTTGAATATTTATCTTATCTAGACATTTACATTCGCCACTTTGTGCTAAAGAGTGGTTTTTAGCAGCTTCCTCTACATTCTTTTCTTTGATCATTTTAAAATCTGATTTACATTTGGAAATTCAGGTATTCTAAAATATAACATCAAGATGTTCAATAATTTTAGAACCAGCAGAGAAAAACTCAGCGTTAGCATTTTCTCGTCTCTCTCTGTGTTCTAGACACACATAACAAATCTACATGAAGAAAGAATTTCAAAACATAATGGAAAAGCAGCATTTTAAAAGTTTACAAAACTGGGTTGCCTTTTTAGTCTTTTCTAGAAAGGGGAGCCCTAGCGAACTTTGAATTCTACAAAAATGCTCTAAAGGATAATAATAAATCATATATTAGATCATTTCTTACTCTTTATTATCTTATGGGTATTATATAGGACTTTTGCATCAGACACCAAACAAAAGCTGACTCTGGCAGGAGTCGAACCCACAACCCCTGAATGCCTAGACTTTCCTAGAAGTCCAATGCGCTATCCATTGCGCCACAGTGCCTGAAACGGAAAAAATTTGTTTGGAACTTCAGTGTGGTTAAAACTAATAAGACAAAGAATAGTAAAGATGGAAATCACTCTAAAAGCAATCTTTCAAGATTTGAGAGCAGATTTTCACAAAATATTTACATTTTAGTAAAGACAAAAATTTCAAGCCAATTTTCTGGACATATTTTATGGCATACATTATGATTTCAGGAGGCAAATAAACTTTTTTGGAAAATATTTCCGTTTTTTTCAATTCCACTTTTAAACATTACTGAAGATAATGGATAAAGGTTTAAATTCTTTAGATACAAAACTCTTCTCCAATTAAAACAAGCCTCCAATCTTTGAATCTTTATCTTATCTAGACATTTACATTCGCCACTTTGTGCTAAAGAGTGTTTTTTTAGCAGCTTCCTTTACATTCTTTGATCATTTTAAAATCTGATTTACATTTGGAAATTCAGGTATTCTAAAATATAACATCAAGATGTTCAATAATTTTAGAACCAGCAGAGAAAAACTCAGCGTTAGCATTTTCTCGACTCTTTCTGTGTTCTAGACACACATAACAAATCTACATGAAGAATGAATTTAAAAACAGGATGGAAAAGCAGCATTTTAAAAGTTCACAAAACTGGGTTGCCTTCTTAGTCTTTTCTAGAAAGGGGAGCCCTAGCGATTTTAGAATTCTACAAAAATGCTCTAAAGGATAATTATAAATTATATATTAGATCATTTCTTACTCTTTATTATCTTGTGGGTATTATATAGGACTTTCGCATCAGACACCAAACAAAAGCTGACTCTGGCGGGACTCGAACCCACAACCTTTGAATGCTTACACTTTCCTAGAAGTCCAATGCGCTATCCATTGCGCCACAGAGCCATAAACTGAAAAAAATTGTTTGGAACTTCAGTGTGGCTAAAACTAATAAAACAAAGAATAGTAAAGATGGAAATCACTCTAAAAACAATCTTTCAATATTTGAGAGCAGATTTTCACAAAATATTTACATTTTAGTAAAGACAAAAATTTCAAGCCAATTTTCTGGACATATCTTATGGCATACATTATGATTTCAGGAGGCAAATAAACTTTTTTGGAAAATATTTCCTTTTTTTTAATTCCACTTTTAAAAAATACTGAAGATAATGGATAAAGGTTTAAATTCTTTAGATACAAAACTCTTCTCCAATTAAAACAAGCCTCCAATCTTTGAATCTTTATCTTATCTAGACATTTACATTCGTCACTTTGTGCTAAAGAGTGTTTTTCTAGCAGCTTCCTCTACATTCTTTTCTTTGATCATTTTAAAATCTGATTTACATTTGGAAATTCAGGTATTCTAAAATATAACATCTAGATGTTCAATAATTTTAGAACCAGCAGAGAAAAACTCAGCGTTAGCATTTTCTCGACTCTTTCTGTGTTCTAGACACACATAACAAATATACATGAAGAATGAATTTAAAAACAGGATGGAAAAGCAGCATTTTAAAAGTTCACAAAACTGGGTTGCCTTCTTAGTCTTTTCTAGAAAGGGGAGCTCTAGCGATTTTTGAATTCTACAAAAATGCTCTAAAGGATAATTATAAATCATATATTAGATCATTTCTTACTCTTTATTATCTTGTGGGTATTATATAGGACTTTCGCATCAGACACCAAACAAAAGCTGACTCTGGCGGGACTCGAACCCACAACCTTTGAATTCTTACACTTTCCTAGAAGTCCAATGCGCTATCCATTGCGCCACAGAGCCATAAACTGAAAAAAATTGTTTGGAACTTCAGTGTGGCTAAAACTAATAAAACAAAGAATAGTAAAGATGGAAATCACTCTAAAAACAATCTTTCAATATTTGAGAGCAGATTTTCACAAAATATTTACATTTTAGTAAAGACAAAAATTTCAAGCCAATTTTCTGGACATATCTTATGGCATACATTATGATTTCAGGAGGCAAATAAACTTTTTTGGAAAATATTTCCTTTTTTTTAATTCCACTTTTAAAAAATACTGAAGATAATGGATAAAGGTTTAAATTCTTTAGATACAAAACTCTTCTCCAATTAAAACAAGCCTCCAATCTTTGAATCTTTATCTTATCTAGACATTTACATTCGTCACTTTGTGCTAAAGAGTGTTTTTTTAGCAGCTTCCTCTACATTCTTTTCTTTGATCATTTTAAAATCTGATTTACATTTGGAAATTCAGGTATTCTAAAATATAACATCAAGATGTTCAATAATTTTAGAACCAGCAGAGAAAAACTCAGCGTTAGCATTTTCTCGACTCTTTCTGTGTTCTAGACACACATAACAAATATACATGAAGAATGAATTTAAAAACAGGATGGAAAAGCAGCATTTTAAAAGTTCACAAAACTGGGTTGCCTTCTTAGTCTTTTCTAGAAAGGGGAGCCCTAGCGAACTTTGAATTCTACAAAAATGCTCTAAAGGATAATAATAAATCATATATTAGATCATTTCTTACTCTTTATTATCTCATGGGTATTATATAGGACTTTCGCATCAGACACCAAACAAAAGCTGACTCTGGCGGGACTCGAACCCACAAGATTTGAATGCCTACACTTTCCTAGAAGTCCAATGCGCTATCCATTGCGCCACAGAGCCTGAAACTGAAAAAAATTGTTTGGAACTTCAGTGTGGCTAAAACTAATAAGAGAAAGAATAGTAAAAATGGAAATCACTCTAAAAGCAATCTTTCAAGATTTGAGAGCAAATTTTCAGAAAATATTTACATTTTAGTAAAGACAAAAATTTCAAGCCAATTTTCTGGACATATCTTATGGCATACATTATGATTTCAGGAGGCAAATAAACTTTTTTGGAAAATATTTCCGTTTTTTTCAATTCCACTTTTAAAGAATACTGAAGATAATGGATAAAGGTTTAAATTCTTTAGATACAAAACTCTTCTCCAATTAAAACAAGCCTCCAATCTTTGAATCTTTATCTTATCTAGACATTTACATTCGCCACTTTGTGCTAAAGAGTGTTTTTTTAGCAGCTTCCTCTACATTCTTTTCTTTGATCATTTTAAAATCTGATTTATGGGGGGGGGCGGAGCTAGCCGATGGCACATTGAGATGCTGTAAGAAGGAGCTCCCACACACCATCGGTGAATTCTCACACTTCAAAGGCACTCACCGGGTCCAGGATCAGTAATGGCACGCAGGAGAGGACGGGCGACGAGTGTACAGACTCCAGAGGGGGAAGGTACAGATATCACCCGCTTTTTCGGGACCTTAGCCTCCCAGCCTGATACCTCTGCTCTCTCCAACATGGCGCTGGCAGACACTGAGGCAGGAGATAACGCTCAGCAAACATGCAGTGGAGCGACCTCATTGTCTCCTCACATAACAGCAGCCAGCTCAGCTATAAACATAGATAAGGCAAAGCAGGACACTACAGAAGGGAGTGTTGAAAACCCCCTGTCCCAGCCACAAAAGCGACTGCCAGATGAACTGCAGGCAGAGCAGGGCCCCAGCTCTGTGATACAGCAGCCCCCAGCAGCCATGGGAAGCAGATCTGTGACACCCGGAGAGGAGCCTGTAATACCACAACAACAGCACAAATCACCTAAAGAACAAAGACTCCCCACCTCCAACACCTCCACCCGCAGAAACAAGGGAGAGAAGAATAAATCAGACCAGACACAGGAGCAAGAAGAAGATTGGGATTGGAAAGCCATATCAGATCAATTCCAACCAGGCAGGAAATGGACTCTTTGCTGGGGAAATTGAGGGAATCCCATAAGCAAGACATGGCTGCTATACAGTCAGAGATCAAACAAATTGGCCAGCGTGTAGCAGGTGCAGGAACAGGTATTTTCCCATATAGAATCACATCAACAAGTCCTATCAGCGCACACGGCCCAGATACAGGACATTCTGACCCACTTAGACGATATTGAAAACAGACATCGCCGTAATAACTTAAGGATTAGAGGCCTCACAGAAGCAGTGGCACCACCACAGCTGGATGAATGGGCACAAAAATTCTTTACCCGTCTCCTCCAACGTGACCCAGAACAACGCATAGAACTGGACCGCATCCACAGATCGCTAGGCCCCAAATCTCCTCATCCGGCCAGACCAAGAGATGTGATATGTCGGGTCCACTTCTATAAAGAAAAGGAGGCCATACTACAAAGATGCAGAGAGAAAGGAGTGGGTACATATAAAGGGACACCTCTGATTGTCCTACCAGACCTAGCACGGAGGACACTGCAACTACGCAAGGCCTTAAGACCACTACTCCAATCCCTCAAAGATAAGGATGTTCCATATCACTGGGGATATCCGTTCCAACTCACAGCAAAGAAAAATGGGAAGTCGGCGGTCTTCCGGTCCTTGGGAGACCTGCTTAACTTCCTAGGGACTTTTGAACTGCCTATGATCAGCCTGCCAGATTGGCCAACCCCGGGAGGCCCTGCACCCTTACCACCAAGAGAGCACTGGCGACAAGTCCAGAAGAGAAGGGGTGGAGGATCCCCCCGTGATATACACCGCTGAATATCGCTGACCATCCAAAGAAAAGGACAAAAACTTCTTGGAAAACCAGGAGGCGAGATATAAATTGATTGTATTGGACTGCTTACCTGTTCATAGAGCGTCATGTATCAGTATCTTCTCTCCTCACGCTTACTTTCCTAGTCCCCCCCCTTTTTTTTTTTTTTTTTTCTTCTTTTCTTCTCTTTCCTTCTCTCTCTCCCTACTCCCCTCCACTCGCCCCCTCTCCCCTCCCCTTATACCTCTTCCTTCGTATCATTCCCACCTTGTGTCTTCCTCTTCACACACCTTCTATGAGCGCACTACTTCCTACAAACTAACTCTACTCAACCCATCTTCCCTCCCCAGCACACATACTTACAAAGGACACATGCCCTACACTAATTTCTACCCCCTTCCTCTCCTCCCCTCTTAGACATGCTCTCTACATACACCCCTCCATACGCCTCCTACACTCCGTCCTCCCACTTCTCCCCACGTCCTCCTCCCTGGTCCTTTGCCCTACACCACTTCATATTTTTTTTTTTTTTTTTATTGTCTCACTCAATCTGTTGCTCCCCCTTTCATTCTTTACATCTGGATCTGATACTGAGCTCTGGTTTAATGGCATTTTATATTGAGTTGATAGCCTCGTGTTCTCCTGCCGATGTGCGATCCATACCCAAAACACACCAAGTAATTGGGGGTGTGGGGGAGGGGAATGGAAAAGTGATTAATCACTACTAGACTGTATACGTTGATTGTTATTCATATTACTTGTGGGCGTTCGCCGCAGAGGGGAGTTCCTGAAAGACCGTAGGCTTTCCCGCACCTCTATTAGGGACGTGGCAGAGTGCCACATTAGACAATAGTCTACCAGTAGATACCTAAGATCAGTAGGCACCCTAGTCCTACTTAGCTTATCTAATTTTACCTTTCACCACTATCTTATCTCTGCTATTTCTCTTCTCCCCTTGGTTTTCCCTATATCCTGCCTACCCTTTTCTGTGATGTCGCACCTCACCTTTTGCACTTACAATACTAAAGGCTTAAATAAACCCGAAAAGAGAAGTCAGATCCTATATTGCCTGCACAGGAAGGGAGATAAAATAGCCCTATTTTAAGAGACACACTTCATAGCCTCCAACACTCCCAACTGTAAAACCAAGAATTACCCGACATGGTTCCATGGCCCACACCCCAACAAGAAGGCATGTGGGGTTTCCATTGCTTTTCACAAGACATTCCAGCCAACAGTTCTCGACACGCTCACTAGCCCGGAGGGACGCTGGCTATTTCTTAAAATATCTTTCCTGAATAATACTTATACAATCGCTAACATCTATTTCCCAAATCAGGACCAGGTATCCTTTGGAGTGGAGACTCTGGAGAAGCTGGCAGAGTTTGCGGGTGGCACCTGTATCATCTTGGGAGGAGACTTCAACCTTGTGCTGGATCCAGCCATGGATTCGTCCTCTGGTAGGTCTGCAATCCCTTCCTCGGCACTACGCAGATTAAAACGAGAACTAACATCCCTTAAACTAGTCGATCTTTGGAGGGTCTTACATCCCGGAGTCAGAGACTACAGTTTTCATTCCACAGTTCATAATAGCTACACCAGACTAGACCACATTTTCATATCCCACGACATGCTAGACAAATCCCTGGGTTGTTCAATGGATGTTTTTCTCTGGTCGGACCACGCACCAGTATATGGGGAAATTGGGGTGAGAGATATGGGGGGGGTGGGACACACATGGAGACTGAACGACAACCTGCTCAAGAATGAGCAATGCCTGGAGGATATTCATAAAACCATTGCAAACTTCAAAATAGATCATATGGCAGATCCCACACCTGCCCCGGTCAAATGGGAAGCGTTGAAATGTATGATCAGGGGGGTCTGCATATCCCATGGATCCAGAATTAAAAAAGAAAGTGCAAGGGAACTAAAAGAACTGTTAGCACAACTAGGCCATAAAGAAACGATAAACAAAACCAAATCCAGTGACACCATTAAAACGGAAATTTCTACTATCCGCCACCAAATATTATCTATCCTTGACCGAAAATCACTGTGTATCAGAGATAAATTTCGTAGGAATATCTTTGAGTTTGGAGATAAAAGTGGACGATTGTTAGCCAGGACCCTTCACCCGAGACAGGCACAAACCCCAATATTAGCGTTAAACTCACAGACAGGTACCCAGATACATTCCACCCCTGACATATTAGAAGAATTCAGAAACTACTATACAAAACTTTAGAACATCCCATCCCCACATACCCCATCACCTGATGCGAGACATCGCGACATTTGGGAATACTTAAACAAATATGCCCCAGACCCCCTTGAAGATGCGGTAGCTGAAGACATAGACGAGGATTTCTCAGACACAGAGCTAAGCGATGCCATTAAAACCCTTAAAGTGGGTAAAAGCCCTGGTCCTGATGGGTTCACCCCCCGGTTTTACAAAATATGTGGAGGGGCCTGCAGCCCTATAATGCTGAAAGCCTTCAATTCCATAACCAACACATGCCAGTTCCCTAAACAGACACTCCAAGCCCGAATAACTGTAATCCCCAAGCCTGGCAGGGACCCACTGACCTGCTCTAATTACAGACCTATCTCACTAATAAATGTGGATATTAAATTGTACTCTAAAATGATAGCCCTGAGACTAGGCCCCCTCATACCCAAACTAATCCACAAAGACCAGGTGGGATTTGTCCCAGGGAGGGAGGCACGGGACAACACTATTAGAACCCTGTCCCTAGTGGCCCAGGCACGTCAGCGTCAAATCCCAATGTGCCTCTTGACAGTAGATGCTGAAAAGGCATTTGACAGAGTCCATTGGTTTTTTTTTAGAAGCCACGATGCAGGCAATCGGCGTCCGTTCGCGCTTACTACAATGGATAAAAGCATTATATCAAGAACCAACGGCACAAGTGGGCGTGAACGGACGCCTGTCAGCTCCATTTAATATTAGAAACGGTACCAGACAGGGATGCCCCCTATCGCCATACCTATACATCCTGGTAATGGAATCCCTAGCAAATGCACTCAGGGAAAACCCTTCGATAAAAGGGATACAGATAGGACAAACATCTCATAAATTAGCACTATTTGCAGATGATCTCTTGATATATGTGAAACAGCCGAAGACTAGTTTGCCCAACATACTGCAGGAGTTTGAGATCTTTGGCAGACTCTCCAATTTTAAAGTAAACCTACAAAAAACAGAGATCTTAAATGTATAGCTACCATCCGTAGAAGAGAATACTCTCAAACCCGCCTTCCCCTTTAAGTGGGCCAGCAATTACATTAAATATCTGGGGATCAGGGTTTCTCCCAACCACCAAGATCTATATAATTACAATTTCCCAGACCTTTTAAAAAATATCCACAAAGACCTCATAGCATGGCATAACCTCCCCATTTCCTGGTTCAGCAGGGTCAATACAATTAAAATGGATGTCCTACCTAAAATACTATACCTGTTTCAAACTATCCCACTGAACCTAGGAGAAAATGTCTTCCTCAAGTTAAAGAAGATGATCAGCAATTTTATATGGCGTGGCACCAAACCCCGACTGAAATACTCAATGCTGATTAAATCTCGCTGGGACGGAGGGGCGGGGCTCCCGGATCTTAAAGCTTATCACGCAGCAGCGGTGGGTGGTTGCATATTGGATCTCCTGCACAGTAAAGACAGAAAATTGTGGGTGGAGATTGAATGTGACCTATGCCCGAATATGGCACACGGAATCTTCTGGTTGTCATCTAGAACTAACCTTGGGACCCTGGGAGTTTCCCCGATCCTCTTGTCCCTGGCTACAGCGTGGAGGACAGCCAATAGACGATATAGATTGACAGGAGAACCGGGTCCTATGACGCCTCTGGTGGGCAACCCCGCGTTTCAATGCTGGTTTCACGAACCTTATCCCAGACTGATTTCAATGCCAATGGGAAGGATTCCACGAGTTAAAGACGTAATTACCCAACAGGGATGCAAACCACTGATATCCCTGCTTGGAGACCGGCCACGGGAACCAGGCTACTGGTTCCAATATCTACAACTACGTAGTTTCATAGATTCTCTGGCTCCGGGATCTGAGATACATAAGGATCTGACTCCATTTGAAAAACTATGCTTCCTTAGAGAAACACCCCCTCACATAGTCTCAATAATCTACAACATAGCAGTGCCCGAGGGGGATGGAGGAGACGACTTGCCTGACTACGTTAGACATTGGCAAACAGAATTGTGCCAGACTTTTCCCAAGGCACAATGGTGTAAGTCATTTAACCTAACACATAAATCTACCATTTCTTGTAGAATGCAGGAACTCAATTATAAAATCCTCTCACGGTGGTATAGGACACCCGCCAGACTACATAAAATGTTCCCAGAGGTATCTGACGCCTGTTGGAGGTGCAAGACCTCAGTGGGCACAATGCTACATATCTGGTGGACCTGCCCAGGGATACAGGGTCTTTGGAAAGATGTCTTTGCTCTCTATAACCATTTACATCACACGGAAGTGACACCCTCACCGGAAGTGGCCCTCTTATCAATGTATACAGGGGCAGTCTCCAAGGCGAAGAAAGGCTTGCTCTCGTACTTTATGATTTCAATGAGGCAAATCATACCAAGGCATTGGAGATCCCCCTGTACATTGAGGAGAGCAGACTGGGTAGAGGCTATGGATGGCCTGCGGCGTCTGGAGGAGTTGAGAGCGTTTGACGAAGGGAAAGACTCCTTGTGTTTCTCGGTTTGGTACCCGTGGCTTCAGTATAGAGAAACACAGCAATTCCAAACCTGGTTACTCACAGGCGCTCTATCAGAATAAATATTCAAGAAGCCGGGATGGGCTCTCGGACACAGAAGTTGGGCGGCATCACAATACAGACCTTCTCCTCCTCCCCCTCATTTCCTCATGTCTTCCCCTCCTTCCCTTTTTCTCTACCTATCTTTCTCTCCCTCTCTCTATATCTCTTTCTCACCTAATTGATATACATAGGGTCATGTTTTCATACCTATTGAACCAGACTATACAGAAGGAAGTTGCCTTTAACACTTTACACGGAATAAATATAAAGATAGAAGATTATTACATGTTAAAATTAAGATGTTCTATAGGATGTTATACAGATTTTACCTTCCACATGATTTGCGATACATTTCATAGTACCATACGTTTTACGAGACTTAAAGACATAGGTTATTTTATAATCTTCATATGCTGTAACATTGGGTAACATGAAAGACCCTTATACATTTCTTATCTTCTGTTATATGAAAACTTTTGAAATAATAAAGAAATATTAAACGAAAATCTGATTTACATTTGGAAATTCAGGTATTCTAAAATATAACATCAAGATGTTCAATAATTTTAGAACCAGCAGAGAAAAACTCAGCGTTAGCATTTTCTCGACTCTCTCTGTGTTCTAGACACACATAACAAATCTACATGAAGAATGAATTTCAAAACAGGATGGAAAAGCAGCATTTTAAAAGTTCACAAAACTGGGTTGCCTTCTTAGTCTTTTCTAGAAAGGGGAGCCCTAGCGATTTTTGAATTCTACAAAAATGCTCTAAAGGATAATAATAAATCATATATTAGATCATTTCTTACTCTTTATTATCTTATGGGTATTATATAGGACTTTCGCATCAGACACAAAACAAAAGCTGACTCTGGCGGGACTCGAACCCACAACCTTTGAATGCCTACACTTTCCTAGAAGTCCAATGCGCTATCCATTGCGCCACAGAGCCTGAAACTGAAAAAAATTGTTTGGAACTTCATTGTGGCTAAAACTAATAAGAGAAAGAATAGTAAAAATGGAAATCACTCTAAAAGCAATCTTTCAAGATTTGAGAGCAGATTTTCACAAAATATTTACATTTTAGTAAAGACAAAAATTTGAAGCCAATTTTCTGGACATATCTTATGGCATACATTGTGATTTCAGGAGGCAAATAAACTTTTTTGGAAAATATTTCCGTTTTTTTCAATTCCACTTTTAAAGAATACTGAAGATAATGGATAAAGGTTTAAATTCTTTAGATACAAAACTCTTCTCCAATTAAAACAAGCCTCCAATCTTTGAATCTTTATCTTATCTAGACATTTAAATTCGCCACTTTGTGCTAAAGAGTGTTTTTTTAGCAGCTTCCTCTACATTCTTTTCTTTGATCATTTTAAAATCTGATTTACATTTGGAAATTCAGGTATTCTAAAATATAACATCAAGATGTTCAATAATTTTAGAACCAGCAGAGAAAAACTCAGCGTTAGCATTTTCTCGACTCTCTCTGTGTTCTAGACACACATAACAAATCTACATGAAGAATGAATTTCAAAACAGGATGGAAAAGCAGCATTTTAAAAGTTCACAAAACTGGGTTGCCTTCTTTGTCTTTTCTAGAAAGGGGAGCCCTAGCGAACTTTGAATTCTACAAAAATGCTCTAAAGGATAATAATAAATCATATATTAGATCATTTCTTACTCTTTATTATCTTATGGGTATTATATAGGACTTTCGCATCAGACACCAAACAAAAGCTGACTCTGGCGGGACTCGAACCCACAACCTTGGAATGCCTACACTTTCCTAGAAGTCCAATGCGCTATCCATTGCACCACAGAGCCTGAAACTGAAAAAAAATTGTTTGGAACTTCATTGTGGCTAAAACTAATAAGAGAAAGAATAGTAAAAATGGAAATCACTCTAAAAGCAATCTTTCAAGATTTGAGAGCAGATTTTCACAAAATATTTACATTTTAGTAAAGACAAAAATTTCAAGCCAATTTTCTGGACATATTTTATGGCATACATTATGATTTCAGGAGGCAAATAAACTTTTTTGGAAAATATTTCCGTTTTTTTCAATTCCACTTTTAAACAGTACTGAAGATAATGGATAAAGGTTTAAATTCTTTAGATACAAAACTCTTCTCCAATTAAAACAAGCCTCCAATCTTTGAATCTTTATCTTATCTAGACATTTACATTCACCACTTTGTGCTAAAGAGTGTTTTTTAGCAGCTTCCTCTACATTCTTTGATCATTTTAAAATCTGATTTACATTTGGAAATTCAGGTATTCTAAAATATAACATCAAGATGTTCAATAATTTTAGAACCAGCAGAGAAAAACTCAGTGTTAGCATTTTCTCGACTCTCTCTGTGTTCTAGACACACATAACAAATCTACATGAAGAAAGAACTTCAAAACAGGATGGAAAAGCAGCATTTTAAAAGTTCACAAAACTGGGTTGCCTTCCTAGTCTTTTCTAGAAAGGGGAGCCCTAGCGAACTTTGAATTCTACAAAAATGCTCTAAAGGATAATAATAAATCATATATTAGATCATTTCTTACTCTTTATTATCTCATGGGTATTATATAGGACTTTCGCATCAGACACCATCAGTTTTTTTCAATTCCACTTATAAAGAATACTGAAGATAATGGATAAAGGTTTAAATTCTTTAGATACAAAACTCTTCTCCAATTAAAACAAGCCTCCAATCTTTGAATTTTTATCTTATCTAGACATTTACATTCGCCACTTTGTGCTAAAGAGTAGAGTTGAGCGCGGTTCGCGGTTCTCAAGTTCTAGGCTCGAGTGATTTTGGGGCCTGTTCTAGATCGAACTAGAAATCGAGCTTTTTGCAAAAGCTCGATAGTTCTAGAAACGTTCGAGAACGGTTCTAGCAGCAAAAAAACAGCTAATTCCTAGCTTGGTTTCCGCTGTAATAGTGTAAGTCACTCTGTGAATCACACTATTATGACATTTCAGTGTATAGTGTGCGGGAACAGCGCCTTCAGATCACTGCTGTTTCTATAATGGCCATTTTTTTTTTTTTCCTTGTCTTCCTTCCCTAAGCGCGCGCGTCTTGTGGGGCGGGCCAGCATGTCAGCCAATCCCAGACACACACACAGCTAAGTGGACTTTTAGCCAGAGAAGCAACGGCATGTGTGATAGGATGTCCATGTCACATGTCCCTGCATTATAAAACCGGACATTTTCCTCCAGGACGCCATTATCTCTTCTGCGTCTTTGGTGTCAGACATCACTGTCGCAGCTCCGTCCTTTGTCCTATTGCTGATACAGCTGTATGCGCTCCACACACAGCGCTGGAAAGCTTAGCGAGAGCACTTTCTATCAGTCCTTTTAAGGGCTCAAACCGGCAGGGTCAGAGCCATAGGTGACAGGTCCTGAAAACAGCGACAGCGTCTGTGTAGCAAAGGTCAGGGATTTCTTCCCTGCATTTCCCTATTAGGAGGGAATAGAAAGGCAGGCTTCCTTTCCTCTACCCAGAGCCCCACAATCCTGGCACTGTACCCTCCTGTCCTCTGCACACTCCAACTCATTATAACTAAGCCATTATACTAGCAAACACTCAGTGTACCTAGTGGCATCCTAAACGTGGCTATTGGACTTTGCTTTAGTCCCACTAGTGCAAAGACATTTGCAGCACCTCTGCCTGCATTGCACACTCCAACTCATTATAACTAAGCCATTATACTAGCAAACACTCAGTGTACCTAGTGGCATCCTAAACATGGCTATTGGACTTTGCTATAGTCCCACTAGTGCAAAGACATTTGCAGCACCTCTGCCTGCATTGCACACTCCAACTCATTATAACTAAGCCATTATACTAGCAAACACTCAGTGTACCTAGTGGCATCCTAAACGTGGCTATTGGACTTTGCTATAGTCCCACTAGTGCAAAGACATTTGCAGCACCTCTGCCTGCATTGCACACTCCAACTCATTATAACTAAGCCATTATACTAGCAAACACTCAGTGTACCTAGTGGCATCCTAAACATGGCTATTGGACTTTGCTATAGTCCCACTAGTGCAAAGACATTTGCAGCACCTCTGCCTGCATTGCACACTCAAACTCATTATAACTAACCATTATACTAGCAAACACTCAGTGTACCTAGTGGCATCCTAAACGTGGCTATTGGACTTTACTATAGTCCCACTAGTGCAAAGACATTTGCAGCACCTCTGCCTGCATTGCACACTCCAACTCATTATAACTAAGCCATTATACTAGCAAACACTCAGTGTACCTAGTGGCATCCTAAACGTGGCTATTGGACTTTACTATAGTCCCACTAGTGCAAAGACATTTGCAGCACCTCTGCCTGCATTGCACACTCCAACTCATTATAACTAAGCCATTATACTAGCAATTTTTGCTGCCAGTTTAAGGGCCGTAGTTGCATTGTCAGGGATATTTATTCTTTATTATTCTGCTGTTAATAATGCTAGACCACCACTGCAATCTACACCACCTCTCAATTTTTACTACCACATTTTCAGTCCACAATCTTGTCGCAATCAACATGAGTGGCAAAATGACAGATGCTGGTGGACAGGGGAAGAGGCGTGGTGGAAAAGGCAAAAAAGGTTTTGTCCGTGGGGAAGGTGGCAAAGCTCCATTATCATCTGCTGAAGATAGACCATCTACCAGCAAAAGTAAGATTTCTACTACTTACCGTGAACAATCCGATGTGCTCCCTTTTTTACGGACACGAACAACAGGAACAAAGGTAGATGATGGCCAAAAAAGGAAAATGCTTGAATGGATCTCAAGTGGTCCAACAAGTGCCCTCTCAGACACTTCAAGTACCGCATCCAAAAAACACCAGTCCTCTGAGTTGTCATCCCAATCAAACTTGCTTTCTCCCAGCTCTGAAGTCTCCATCAGCCCTGCACAGTATGGTGGAACTGAGATGGCTGAGTCTGCAGAGCTGTTCAGTCACACTATAGCCTGGGAATCAGAGGTCTGCTCCCAAGCTACAGTGACTACAGAACAGGAAATGGTCTGCAGTGATGCCCAGAACCTTTGTGACTCTGATTCAGGCCGTGAGGACCAAGTTTCGGAGCATAATGTTTACCCTTTGTCACAAACTGTAACACCTGTGGTTATAGACAATGAGGAACATACTGATGAAGATGAGACTCAGATACCCGATTGGGATGACAACTTAAATATTCGGTCAGGGCAAGAAGAGGCTCGGTCTGAGGGGGAGGGGAGTGCAAACACAACAATTGATGATGAAGTTCTAGATCCCACCTACTGTCAACCCACAGTCAGGCACTCGAGGAGGTCAACAGAGGTGGTGGTGGAGGATGCAACTGATGACGAAGTTACCTTGCGCCTTCCTGGACAGAGTCGGAGTACTGGTAGCACGTCTACAACTGCATCCTCAGCCACCACTCTGCCTCTGAGCATTATTCGGGGTGGATCAACAGGTCGCATGGCCTCTAAGCCTTGCCTAGCCTGGTCCTTTTTTAACATAGAAAAAGATCGCCCAAATTATGTGATCTGTAAAATTTGTCATGGTTCTCTTAGTAGAGGTCAAAACCTCAGCAGTTTGACAACTTCTTCCATGAATCGTCACATGAATAAATATCATATGGCCCGTTGGGAAGCTCACCGTGCTGCAATGCGGCCTAGTGGAGCGAACCATCCACCGCCTGCCCCTTCCTGTGCATCCGCGTGCTCGTCATCTTCTAGGACTGTGGGGACAGCTGTCACACCTGTTTTTCCACCCACAGCTTCCACCACTGTAACCGCAACAGGCAGTTTGCTTGGTAGGTCGTCAGTTGTTTTGGAAGGGGAAACAAGTGAGTGTGTACAGCTCTCTCAGACATCGATAGCACCAACTTTGGATGAAGGCAACATCATGTCTCCGCCTGCACTTTCCTCACAAACCTGCATTTTTCCAGGGACACCCTACTCAACACCATCTACACACAGCAGCCAGATCTCTGTCCCTCAGATGTGGACAAATAAAAGGCCATTTCCTGCGACCCATGACAAAGCTAAGAGGTTGACTCTATCCCTCTGTAAGCTGTTGGCTACAAAAATGCTGCCTTTCCGCCTAGTGGACACACAGGATTTTAGAGACCTTATGTCTGTCGCTGTGCCCCAGTACCAGATGCCTAGTCGCCACTACTTCTCTAAGAACGGTGTGCCCGCGCTACACCAGCATGTCGCACACAACATCACCGCTTCCTTGAGAAACTCTGTGTGTGAACGGGTGCATTTCACCACCGATACTTGGACCAGTAAGCATGGACAGGGACATTACATGTCGCTCACTGGGCACTGGGTAACTATGGTAATAGATGGTGAAGGGTCTGCTGCACAAGTCTTGCCGTCCACACGACTTGTGTGTCAATCCTCTGTCTGTCCAAGTTCCGCCACTGCTTCTGCATCCTCCACCTCATCTGGGTCCTCCACCTCCGCCCCAAGCCTGCCTGGTCAGGCCACCAGCGTTCTCACTGCGCAGAAGGAATCACGCACTCCTCATTACTATGCTGGCAGCAGAGCGCAACGGCATCAGGCGGTCTTTAGCTTGACATGTCTTGGGAATAAGAGTCACACAGCTGAGGAGTTGTGGTCAGCTCTGCGGTCCGGGTTTAATAAATGGTTGTCTCTAGTGATGAGCGAGTACTAAAAAGCTCGGGTGCTCGAAGCTCGGGCCGAGCATCCCAAGATACTCGTGTACTCGGGCCGAGCAACGAGCCCAATGTTATCCTATGGGAGACCCGAGTATTTTTGTGAAATGACCCCCCGGCAGCATGGAGAAACCCTAAAAATGTCACAAAAGTCTCAGAAGAGTGCTCAAATGACATGGCAACAGCATGGGGAAGACCCCTTGAAGCATTTATCACTCAAAAGTCACAGCTGTGAACAATTTTGTCCGCGTTTCACGCCATTTTTACGGACTCACCAGAAAACCTTCCAAAATGACCCCAAAATGATTTTTCATGGCAGAAATGTTAAGGGCACATACCCAATAGTGAGATAGAGCTGGTGTATGTTACTTTTTGAGATTAATACATGAAAGATTTTACGTGAAAACATTGTGTTGCACTCCGATGTCCCTGAGAAGAGACGTACATGAAGGCCTCTTGAGTCTAATGTGCCCATTTTGAGGAAGTGAGTCTTTGTAGTATTTTCCTTTGCCAGGGCAGTCCAAAATTGTGAGGTTCACCAATGCCCCTGCATAGAGACGTGCATAAGGGCCTGTAAACCTGAAGTGCCCATTGTAAGGAAGTGGGTGTATTATAGTATAGCCCTTTGGCAGGGCAGCCAAAAACTGAGAGGCTCCACATTGTCCCTGGATAGAGACGTGCATGAGGGCCTGTAAACTTGAAGTGCCCATTGTAAGGAAGTGGGTCTATTGTAGTATAGCCCTTTGGCAGGGCAGGCAAAAATTGAGAGGCTCCACATTGTCCCTGGATAGAGACGTGCATGAGGGCCTGTAAACTTGAAGTGCCCATTGTAAGGAAGTGGGTCTATTGTAGTATAGCCCTTTGGCAGGGCAGCCAAAAATTGAGAGGCTCCACATTGTCCCTGGATAGAGACGTGCATGAGGGCCTGTAAACTTGAAGTGCCCATTGTAAGGAAGTGGGTGTATTATAGTATAGCCCTTTGGCAGGGCAGCCAAAAATTGGGAGGCTCCACGTTGTCCCTGGGTAGAGACGTGCATGAGGGCCTGTAAACTTGAAGTGCCCATTGTAAGGAAGTGGGTCTATTGTAGTATAGCCCTTTGGCAGGGCAGCCAAAAATTGAGAGGCTCCACATTGTCCCTGGATAGAGACATGCATGAGGGCCTGTAAACTTGAAGTGCCCATTGTAAGGAAGTGGGTCTATTAAAGTATAGCCCTTTGGCAGGGCAGCCAAAAATTGGGAGGCTCCACGTTGTCCCTGGGTAGAGACGTGCATGAGGGCCTGTAAACTTGAAGTGCCCATTGTAAGGAAGTGGGTCTATTGTAGTATAGCCCTTTGGCAGGGCAGCCAAAAATTGAGAGGCTCCACATTGTCCCTGGATAGAGACGTGCATGAGGGCCTGTAAACTTGAAGTGCCCATTGTAAGGAAGTGGGTCTATTGTAGTATAGCCCTTTGGCAGGGCAGCCAAAAATTGAGAGGCTCCACATTGTCCCTGGATAGAGACGTGCATGAGGGCCTGTAAACTTGAAGTGCCCATTGTAAGGAAGTGGGTGTATTATAGTATAGCCCTTTGGCAGGGCAGGCAAAAATTGAGAGGCTCCACATTGTCCCTGGATAGAGACGTGCATGAGGGCCTGTAAACTTGAAGTGCCCATTGTAAGGAAGTGGGTCTATTGTAGTATAGCCCTTTGGCAGGGCAGCCAAAAATTGAGAGGCTCCACATTGTCCCTGGATAGAGACGTGCATGAGGGCCTGTAAACTTGAAGTGCCCATTGTAAGGAAGTGGGTGTATTATAGTAAAGCCCTTTGGCAGGGCAGCCAAAAATTGGGAGGCTCCACGTTGTCCCTGGGTAGAGACGTGCATGAGGGCCTGTAAACTTGAAGTGCCCATTGTAAGGAAGTGGGTCTATTGTAGTATAGCCCTTTGGCAGGGCAGCCAAAAATTGAGAGGCTCCACATTGTCCCTGGATAGAGATGTGCATGAGGGCCTGTAAACTTGAAGTGCCCATTGTAAGGAAGTGGGTCTATTATAGTGTAGCCCTTTGGCAGGGCAGCCAAAAATTGGGAGGCTCCACGTTGTCCCTGGGTAGAGACGTGCATGAGGGCCTGTAAACTTGAAGTGCCCATTGTAAGGAAGTGGGTCTTACGTAGTATAGCCCTTTGGCAGGGCAGCCAAAAATTGAGAGGCTCCACATTGTCCCTGGATAGAGACGTGCATGAGGGCCTGTAAACTTGAAGTGCCCATTGTAAGGAAGTGGGTCTATTGTAGTATAGCCCTTTGGCAGGGCAGCCAAAAATTGAGAGGCTCCACGTTGTCCCTGGGTAGAGACGTGCATGAGGGCCTGTAAACTTCAAGTGCCCATTGTAAGGAAGTGGGTCTATTGTAGTATAGCCCTTTGGCAGGGCAGCCAAAAATTGAGAGGCTCCACATTGTCCCTGGATAGAGACGTGCATGAGGGCCTGTAAACTTGAAGTGCCCATTGTAAGGAAGTGGGTGTATTATAGTATAGCCCTTAGGCAGGGCAGCCAAAAATTGAGAGGCTCCACATTGTCCCTGGATAGAGACGTGCATGAGGGCCTGTAAACTTGAAGTGCCCATTGTAAGGAAGTGGGTGTATTATAGTATAGCCCTTTGGCAGGGCAGCCAAAAATTGAGAGGCTCCACGTTGTCCCTGGGTAGAGACGTGCATGAGGGCCTCAAAACATTGTTCCCATTGCAAAGGAGCGGGTCTCCTGTCGTTGTAATGTCCATTCTGCAAAGAATGGGCAAAAAAATTTACCACTGGGGGTATACCTGAAACAAAGGCCTAAGTATTGCAATTTGTAACGGTCATCATGGTGGCGCATGAGGAGAAGGAGTAGCAGTCCAGCGATTATCCAAAGTCCAGAAGTGTGTACCCATGGGTGAGTGGAGGTACATGGCAAACTTTAAATTCCGCTCTCATTTGCTGGTGGTGTGGTGAAGTCTGGCCCAATCCAACCCTTGTTCATCTTGATCAGAGTCAGCCTGTCAGCATTTTCAGTTGACAGGCGGGTGCGTTTATCTGTAATGATTCCACCTGCGGCACTAAAAACACGCTCTGACAAAACGCTAGCGGCAGGGCAGGCCAGGACTTCCAAGGCGTAGAGAGCCAATTCATGCCACGTGTCCAGTTTGGATACCCAATAATTGTAAGGCACAGAGGAATGTCGGAGTACAGTTGTTCGATCTGCAAGGTACTCCTTCAGCATCTGGGCAAACTTAGGATTTCTTGTGGCACTACCCCGCACCTCAGGGGCTGTGGTACGTGAGGGGCTGAGAAAACTGTCCCACATCTTAAAGACTGTTCCCCTACCTCTGGCGGATTGGACTTGTGCCTCTCTCGGCTATACGCCTCGGTTGTCCACTGATTCCTGACCTATGCCGCTAGCGTTTTGTGAGGGGAATGCTTTGCCTACTTCCGTGACTATGGCCTTCCGGAACTGCTGCATTTTGGTTGACCTCTCCTCCACGGGAATAAGAGACAAAAAGTTCTCCTTGTAGCGTGGGTCTAACAGTGTTACCAACCAGTAATGATTGTCGGCCAAGATGTTCTTAACGCGAGGGTCACGAGACAGGCAGCTTACCATAAAGTCAGCCATGTGCGCCAGACTCTTAACAGCCAGGACTTCAGTAGCCTGACCAACAAGATGACTGAACATGCTGTCTTCCTCCTCCTCCTCCTCCTCCTCATCTACCCTGTCCTCTGGCCAGCCACGCTGAACCGAGGATATGACTGGTGTGCATGTCATATCCTCAATTTGGCCGGAGAGTTGCTCCATGTCTTCATCCTCCTCCTCGTCATAGTCCTCCACTGCACGTTGTGATGAGACGAGGCTGGGCTGTGTGTTATCACCCACACCCACTACTGTTTCTTGCTGCAACTCATCGCGCTCCGCCTGCAACGCATCATGTTTGTTTTTCAGCAGAGACTGTTTTAGAAGGCAGAGTAGCGGTATGGTGACGCTAATAATGGCGTCATCACCACTCACCATCTTGGTGGAGTCCTCAAAGTTTTGGAGGATGGTACATAGGTCTGACATCCATCTCCACTCCTCAGGTGTTATGTGTGGAGTTTGACCCATTTCCCGACGGCTTAGGTGATGCAGGTACTCAACAACTGCCCTCTTCTGCTCACATATCCTGACCAACATGTGCAGAGTTGAATTCCAATGCGTGGGGACATCACACACCAGTCTGTGAGCCGGAAGATGCAAACAGCGCTGAAAGCCGGCAAGGCCGGCTGAAGCAGTAGGTGACTTTCGAAAATGTGCAGACAGGCGGCGAACTTTTACCAGCAGATCAGACAGCTCTGGGTATGACTTTATAAACCGCTGAACCACGAGGTTGAGCACATGGGCCACGCATGGAACATGTGTCAGCTGGCCTCGCCTCAAAGCCGCCACCAGGTTCCGGCCATTGTCACACACGACCTTTCCTGGCTTTAAGTTCAGAGGTGTGAGCCAGTGATCTGCCTGCTGTTTCAGAGCTGTCCACACCTCTTCTGCATTGTGGGGTTTGTCACCGATGCAGATTAGCTTCAGCACAGCCTGTTGCCGCTTCGCCGAGGCAGTGCTGCAGTGCTTTCAGCTTGGGACTGGTGTGGAGGGTACAGTGGATGAGGATGCGCAGGAGGAGGAGGCTGAAGAGCATGACATTCCTGAGCTGTAGAGTGTGGGTGAAACACTGACTGAGGTAGGGCCTGCAAACCTTGGTGTGGGAAGGATGTGTTCCGTCCCTCGCTCAGACTGGGTCCCAGCTTCCACAATATTAACCCAGTGTGCCGTCAACGAGATGTAGCGGCCTTGCCCACAAGCACTTGTCCACGTGTCTGTGGTTAGGTGGACCTTGGGTGAAACAGCGTTGTTCAGGGCACGTGTGATGTTTTGTGACACGTGGTTATGCAACGCGGGGACGGCACACCGGGAGAAATAGTGGCGGCTGGGGACCAAGTAACGTGGGACAGCTGCCGCCATCAGGTCGCGGAATGCTTCTGTCTCCACCAGCCTAAAAGGCAACATTTCCAGCGCAAGCAGTCGCGAAATGTTAGCATTTAGAACTGTGGCATGTGGGGTGTTGGCAGTGTATTTGCGCCTGCGTTCAAAGGTTTGCTGAATGGATAACTGAACGCTGCACTGGGACAAGGACGTGCTTGATGATGGTGTTCTTTCTGCGTAGGCAACTGCAGGTGCAGGAGTGGAGGAGGCTTGTTCGCAGGCAGCATGGACAGGGGATTGGCTCGCATGCACAACCAGCGAAGACGTAGCAGTGACATCAGCAAGCACTGCTCCTCGACTCTGTTGTACTTCCCACAAAGTCGGGTGCTTGGCTGACATGTGCCTAATCATGCTGGTGGTGGTCAGGCTGCTAGTTTTGGTACCCCTGCTGATGTTGGCACGGCAGGTGTTGCAAATGGCCTTTTTAGAATCATCTGGAGCCAACTTAAAAAACTGCCAGACTCGGGAAGACCTAACATTTGTACAGGCACCTTGTGTCGTCGTGTTGTTCCGGGGAACGGTTGCCTGACTTCTGCCTGGGGCCACCACCCTGCTTCTTACTGCCTGTTGTGATGCTACGCCTCCCTCCCCCTGTGCACTGCTGTCCTCGCTCTGCATATCCTCCTGCCAGGTTGGGTCAGTTACTGGATCATCCACCACGTCGTCTTCCTCTTCCGCACCCTGCTCCTCCTCCTGACTTCCTGACAATTGTGTCTCATCATCGTCCACCACTTGTTGAGACACGTTGCCAACTTCGTGAGAACGTGGCTGCTCAAATATTTGGCCATCTGTTCAGACGATCTCCTCATGACCCACTTCAATATGAGCTGGCGAGAGGCCAGAATGTGTGAATGAAAACGTGAACAGCTCTTCCGAGTGTCCAAGTGTGGGATCATTAATGTCCGAGGAGGACGTGTACTCAGCCTGGTGGTAGGAAGGAGGATCAGGTTCAGAAATGTGCGGTGCAGTATCACGGCTACTGACACTTGACCGTGTGGAAGACAGAGTGTTTGTGGTGGTGCCAATCTGACTGGAAGCATTATCTGCTATCCAACTAACAACCTGTTGACACTGGTCTTGGTTCAAGAGCGGTGTACTGCTGCGGTCCCCAAGAATTTGGGACAGGACGTGCGAGCGACTAGATGTGGCCCTTTGTTGTGGCGAAATTAGAGCTTGCCCACGACCTCGGCCTCTGCCTGCACCACCATCACGTCCACTTCCTTGTTCTTTGCCAATGCCCTTGCGCATTTTGCAATGCTGTGCTGACGTGTATTCACTACTTGTGCGTTATATCAAAGTTTGTGGAAATTGCACACAAGTGCACCTGTACGCTGCCACCGACAGGCACACACGTGTGGTTTTAAAAACCAAGCACGGACGCACTAAGAATCTAACAGGTTTTTTTGGGGAGCGACAATTACAGACAAGTCAGACACTATCTGGACTGTTTTAGACTGTGTACACCATCCCCAGATATGATGAAGGCTGGTATACGGTCACCACTAGGAATGGCTATATATACCCTGCCTGCCTGCCTGCCTGCCTGCCTGTATACTGGTACAATAGTCCTGACAAGGACTCTTCTGGTCACTAGCCTGTATTCAGACCTGGCTATACCCTGCCGGTATATAGCAACAATAGTCCTGAGAAGGACTCTGCTACTGTACTCCGACCTGGCTATACCCTGCCTGCCTGTATACAACTAGAATAGTCCTGAGAAGGACTTTTGGTCACACTGTTTGCAGCCCTGCAACTGAAAAAGCTATAAAGGGCCGCAAAGCTTTCCCTGAATCAGCGACACTCTCCCTGCACTGACTGTCTGGATAGCTGTGAGCAGAGCACAGCGCGCCGGCCGGTATAAAGGCTCGGTCACGCTGTGCAGGCCGGCCAATCACTGCAATTCCACAACTAACAGGGCTGTGGCATTGCAGTGGTCTGCCAGCCAATCCCTGCATGAGGGCTGGCTCTCAAAAGAGCGCCAACATGCAGGGATGAAGACCACGAGTACAGCACGAGTATCGCGAGATTACTCGGTCCCCGCCGAGCAGCCCGAGTACAGCGATACTCGTGCGAGTACCGAGTAGTTACAAGCATGCTCGCTCATCACTAGTTGTCTCCACTCAACCTGCAGCCTGGTAAGGCCGTGTGCGACAATGCTGCAAACCTGGGTGCGGCCCTTCGCCTGGGCAAGGTGACACACGTACCTTGTATGGCTCACGTGTTGAACCTTGTCGTGCAGCAATTTTTAACACACTATCCCGGCCTAGATGGCCTTCTGAACAGGGCACGAAAACTGTCTGCTCACTTCCGCCGTTCAAGCGCCGCAGCTGAGCGACTTGCATCGCTCCAGAAGTCTTTCGGCCTGCCGGTTCATCGCCTGAAATGCGATGTGGCGACACGCTGGAATTCAACTCTGCACATGTTACAGCGACTGTGGCAGCACCGCCGTGCCCTGGTGCAATACGTCATGACGTATAGCCTGGGCCAACGAGATGCAGAGGTGGGGCAGATCACCCTGATGGAGTGGTCTCAGATCAAGGACCTATGCACCCTTCTGCACAGTTTCGACATGGCGACGAATATGTTTAGCGCTGACAATGCCATTATCAGCATGACAATTCCAGTCATTTACGTGCTGGAGCACACGCTAAACACTATTCGGAGTCAGGGGGTGGGACAACAGGAAGGGGATGAACTACAGGAGGATTCATATGCGCAAGACACAACAACATCACCAAGGTCCAGACGTTCATCATCACCAAGGCGCCAGGCATGGGAGCATGGGGGACAGGGATCAACAAGGGCGCATGGTAGCAGGCGAGATGTTGAGGAAGGTGCAGGAGGACATGAAGAAATGGAGGACGAACTGTCCATGGACATGGAAGACTCAGCAGATGAGGGAGACCTTGGTCAAATTTCAGTTGAAAGAGGTTGGGGGGAGATGTCAGAGGAAGAAAGAACGGTTAGCACCTCTATGCCACAAACACAGCGTGGACTTGGTCCGCATGGCTGCGCAAGACACATGAGTGCCTTCTTGTTGCACTACCTCCAACATGACCCTCGTATTGTCAAAATTAGAAGTGATGATGACTACTGGCTTGCCACACTATTAGATCCCCGGTACAAGTCCAAATTTTGTGACATAATTCCAGCCATAGAAAGGGACGCACGTATGCAGGAGTATCAGCAGAAGCTGTTACTCGATCTTAGATCCGCTTTTCCACCAAACAACCGTGCAGGTGCAGGGAGTGAATCTCCCAGTTGTAACTTGACAAACATGGGACGGTCTCGTCATCTTCAACAGTCTACCCGTGCCAGTGGGACCGTATCTGGTGCTGGTAACAGCAATTTTATGGAATCTTTTCATAATTTTTTTAGACCCTCTTTTGCAAGGCCACCAGAGACAACAAGTCTGACACATAGTCAACGGCTAGAGAGGATGATACAGGAGTAGAGATGAGCGAACCGGTCGCGGTTCGGCTCGAGGTTGGTTCGCCGAACGGACCTCCCGTTCGAGTTCGGTTCGTTGAACGTTCGACGAACCGAACTCGAACTGCATAGGAAACAATGGCAGGCAATCACAAACACAGAAAAACACCTAGAAAACACCCTCAAAGGTGTCCAAAAGGTCACAAACAACTCACAACACATGGGAAAGTGACAAGGACATATACTCATGCGAAAACAAAAGAGCTGGACAAGGAAAAAGAGGAGGACACACAGATATATGAGTATATGCAAGGAAACATGCCATTATTGTGCAACTTGAGCCCTGCTCATTCTTGGCTTCCAATCTTGATAAATTGCCTGAGCTCGCCACGTACGTCTTGGGGATCTTGTCGTGTCCTGCAGCCAGCGTTCTCTCGGAACCTGTCTTCAGTGCTGCTGTGGGTCTGCTGGCAGATAAGCACACGTGTCTGTCCACTGACAATGTGGACATGGCTCTCAGAGGACTTTTCTTCCCCGGGGTCAGCCAGGGGACGGGAAAGGCACGCGTATTTTTGAGAGTGCTTCATGCAAAGCATCTTTTTCTTTTTCAAAAGGGGGCTCAACCGATGCCAGTCAAGTGGGGTGTGTGTGGCCCAGTGAGTGGCAACGAGGGAGACTGTGGTTGGAGTCCCCTCGCTGTGTTTCTAAAAGAACCAAGATGAACAAGTCATGGCTCTCAGAGGACTTTTCTTCCCCGGGGTCAGCCAGGGGACGGGAAAGGCACGCGTATTTTTGAGAGTGCTTCATGCAAAGCATCTTTTTCTTTTTCAAAAGGGGGCTCAACCGATGCCAGTCAAGTGGGGTGTGTGTGGCCCAGTGAGTGGCAACGAGGGAGACTGTGGTTGGAGTCCCCTCGCTGTGTTTCTAAAAGAACCAAGATGAACAAGTCATGGCTCTCAGAGGACTTTTCTTCCCCGGGGTCAGCCAGGGGACGGGAAAGGCACGCGTATTTTTGAGAGTGCTTCATGCAAAGCATCTTTTTCTTTTTCAAAAGGGGGCTCAACCGATGCCAGTCAAGTGGGGTGTGTGTGGCCCAGTGAGTGGCAACGAGGGAGACTGTGGTTGGAGTCCCCTCGCTGTGTTTCTAAAAGAACCAAGATGAACAAGTCATGGCTCTCAGAGGACTTTTCTTCCCCGGGGTCAGCCAGGGGACGGGAAAGGCACGCGTATTTTTGAGAGTGCTTCATGCAAAGCATCTTTTTCTTTTTCAAAAGGGGGCTCAACCGATGCCAGTCAAGTGGGGTGTGTGTGGCCCAGTGAGTGGCAACGAGGGAGACTGTGGTTGGAGTCCCCTCGCTGTGTTTCTAAAAGAACCAAGATGAACAAGTCATGGCTCTCAGAGGACTTTTCTTCCCCGGGGTCAGCCAGGGGACGGGAAAGGCACGCGTATTTTTGAGAGTGCTTCATGCAAAGCATCTTTTTCTTTTTCAAAAGGGGGCTCAACCGATGCCAGTCAAGTGGGGTGTGTGTGGCCCAGTGAGTGGCAACGAGGGAGACTGTGGTTGGAGTCCCCTCGCTGTGTTTCTAAAAGAACCAAGATGAACAAGTCATGGCTCTCAGAGGACTTTTCTTCCCCGGGGTCAGCCAGGGGACGGGAAAGGCACGCGTATTTTTGAGAGTGCTTCATGCAAAGCATCTTTTTCTTTTTCAAAAGGGGGCTCAACCGATGCCAGTCAAGTGGGGTGTGTGTGGCCCAGTGAGTGGCAACGAGGGAGACTGTGGTTGGAGTCCCCTCGCTGTGTTTCTAAAAGAACCAAGATGAACAAGTCATGGCTCTCAGAGGACTTTTCTTCCCCGGGGTCAGCCAGGGGACGGGAAAGGCACGCGTATTTTTGAGAGTGCTTCATGCAAAGCATCTTTTTCTTTTTCAAAAGGGGGCTCAACCGATGCCAGTCAAGTGGGGTGTGTGTGGCCCAGTGAGTGGCAACGAGGGAGACTGTGGTTGGAGTCCCCTCGCTGTGTTTCTAAAAGAACCAAGATGAACAAGTCATGGCTCTCAGAGGACTTTTCTTCCCCGGGGTCAGCCAGGGGACGGGAAAGGCACGCGTATTTTTGAGAGTGCTTCATGCAAAGCATCTTTTTCTTTTTCAAAAGGGGGCTCAACCGATGCCAGTCAAGTGGGGTGTGTGTGGCCCAGTGAGTGGCAACGAGGGAGACTGTGGTTGGAGTCCCCTCGCTGTGTTTCTAAAAGAACCAAGATGAACAAGTCATGGCTCTCAGAGGACTTTTCTTCCCCGGGGTCAGCCAGGGGACGGGAAAGGCACGCGTATTTTTGAGAGTGCTTCATGCAAAGCATCTTTTTCTTTTTCAAAAGGGGGCTCAACCGATGCCAGTCAAGTGGGGTGTGTGTGGCCCAGTGAGTGGCAACGAGGGAGACTGTGGTTGGAGTCCCCTCGCTGTGTTTCTAAAAGAACCAAGATGAACAAGTCATGGCTCTCAGAGGACTTTTCTTCCCCGGGGTCAGCCAGGGGACGGGAAAGGCACGCGTATTTTTGAGAGTGCTTCATGCAAAGCATCTTTTTCTTTTTCAAAAGGGGGCTCAACCGATGCCAGTCAAGTGGGGTGTGTGTGGCCCAGTGAGTGGCAACGAGGGAGACTGTGGTTGGAGTCCCCTCGCTGTGTTTCTAAAAGAACCAAGATGAACAAGTCATGGCTCTCAGAGGACTTTTCTTCCCCGGGGTCAGCCAGGGGACGGGAAAGGCACGCGTATTTTTGAGAGTGCTTCATGCAAAGCATCTTTTTCTTTTTCAAAAGGGGGCTCAACCGATGCCAGTCAAGTGGGGTGTGTGTGGCCCAGTGAGTGGCAACGAGGGAGACTGTGGTTGGAGTCCCCTCGCTGTGTTATACATGCTTTTAGAAGGGCATGACATGGCTTGGAGGTTGACTTTCATAAAATGCAAACTGTTGGCTACCAAAATGCTGCCTTTCCAACAACTGTGGTTATAGGCAATGAGGAACATACTGATGAAGATGAGACGCAGATACCCGATTGGGATGACAACTTAAATATTCGGTCAGGGCAAGAAGAAACTCGGTCTGAGGGGGAGGGGAGTGCAAACACAACAATTGATGATGAAGTTCTAGATCCCACCTACTGTCAACCCACAGTCAGACACTCGAGGAGGTCAATAGAGGCGGTGGAGGAGGATGCAACCGACGTCGAAGTAACCTGGCGCCTTCCTGGACACAGTCGGAGCACTGGTAGCACGTCTACAACTGCATCCTCAGCCACCACTCTGCCTCTGAGCATTATTCGGGGTGGATCAACAGGTCGCATGGCCTCTAAGCCTTGCCTAGCCTGGTCCTTTTTTGACATAAAAAAAGATCGGCCAAATTATGTGATCTGTAACATTTGCCATGGTTATCTTAGTAGAGGTCAAAACCTCAGCAGTTTGACAACTTCTTCCATGAATCGTCACATGAATAAATATCATATGGCCTGGTGGGAAGCTCACCGTGCTGCAATGCGGCCTAGTGGAGCCAACCATCCACCGCCTGCCCCTTCCAGGGCATCCGCGCGCTCGTCATCTTCTAGGACTGTGGGGACAGCTGTCACACCTGTTTTTCCACCCACTACTTCCACCACTGTAACCGCAACAGGCAGTTTGCTTGGTAGGTCGTCAGTTGGTTTGGAAGGGGAAACAAGTGAGTGTGTACAGCTCTCTCAGACATCGATAGCACCAACTTTGGATGAAGGCAACATCATGTCTCCGCCTGCACTTTCCTCCCAAAGCTGCATTTTTCCAGGGACACCCTACTCAACACCGTCTACACACAGCAGCCAGATCTCTGTCCCTCAGATGTGGTCAAATAAAAGGCCACTTCCTTCGACCCATGACAAAGCGAAGAGGTTGACTCTATCCCTCTGTAAGCTGTTGGCTACAGAAATGCTGCCTTTCCGCCTAGTGGACACACAGGATTTTAGAGACCTTATATCTGTCGCTGTGCCCCAGTACCAGATGCCTAGTCGCCACTACTTCTCTAAGAAAGGTGTGCCCGCGCTACACCAGCATGTCGCACACAATATCACCGCTTCCTTGAGAAACTCTGTGTGTGAACGGGTGAATTTCAGCACCGATACTTGGACCAGTAAGCATGGACAGGGACGTTACATGTCGCTGACTGGGCACTGGGTAACTATGGTGATAGATGGTGAAGGGTCTGCTGCACAAGTCTTGCCGTCCCCACGACTTGTGTGTCAATCCTCTGTCTGTCCAAGTTCCGCCACTGCTTCTGCATCCTCCACCTCATCTGGGTCCTCCACCTCCGCCCCAAGCCTGCCTGGTCAGGCCACCAGCGTTCTCACTGCGCAGAAGGAATCACGCACCCCTCATTACTATGCTGGCAGCAGAGCGCAACGGCATCAGGCGGTCTTTAGCTTGACATGTCTTGGGAATAAGAGTCACACAGCTGAGGAGTTGTGGCCAGCTCTGCGGTCCGAGTTTAATAAATGGTTGTCTCCACTCAACCTGCAGCCTGGTAAGGCCGTGTGCGACAATGCTGCAAACCTGGGTGCGGCCCTTCGCCTGGGCAAGGTGACACACGTGCCTTGTATGGCTCACGTGTTGAACCTTGTTGTCCAGCAATTTTTAACACACTATCCCGGCCTAGATGGCCTTCTGACCAGGGCACGGAAACTGTCTGCAGTGCTCACTTCCGCCGTTCAAGCGCCGCAGCTGAGCGACTTGCATCGCTCCAGAAGTCTTTCGGCCTGCCGGTTCATCGCCTGAAATGCGATGTGGCGACACGCTGGAATTCAACTCTCCACATGTTACAGCGACTGTGGCAGCACCGCAGAGCCCTGGTGCAATACGTCATGACGTATAGCCTGGGCCAACGAGATGCAGAGGTGGGGCAGATCACCCTGATGGAGTGATCTCAGATCACGGACCTATGCACCCTTCTGCACAGTTTCGACATGGCGACGAATATGTTTAGCGCTGACAATGCCATTATCAGCATGACGATTACAGTCATTTACATGCTGGAGCACACGCTAAACACTATTCGGAGTCAGGGGGTGGGACAACAGGAAGGGGAGGAACTACAGGAGGATTCATATGCGCAAGACACAACAACATCACCAAGGTCCAGACGTTCATCATCACCAACGCGGCAGGCATGGGACCATGGGGGACAGGGATCAACAAGGGCGCATGGTAGCAGGCGAGATGTTGAGGAAGGTGCAGGAGGACATGAAGATATGGAGGACGAACTGTCCATGGACATGGAAGACTCAGCTGATGAGGGGGACCTTGGTCAAATTTAAGTTGAAAGAGGTTGGGGGGAGATGACAGAGGAAGAAAGAACGGTTAGCACCTCTATGCCACAAACACAGCGTGGACTTGGTCCGCATGGCTGCGCAAGACACATGAGTGCCTTCTTGTTGCACTACCTCCAACATGACCCTCGTATTGTCAAAATTAGAAGTGATGATGACTACTGGCTTGCCACACTATTAGATCCCCGGGACAAGTCCAAATTTTGTGACATAATTCCACCCATAGAAAGGGACGCACGTATGCAGGAGTATCAGCAGAAGCTGTTACTCGATCTTAGCTCGGCTTTTCCACCAAACAACCGTGCAGGTGAAGGGAGTGATTCTCCCAGTTGTAACTTGACAAACATGGGACGGCCTCGTCATCTTCAACAGTCTACCCGTACCAGTAGGACCGTATCTGGTGCTGGTAACAGCAATTTTATGGAATCTTTTCATAATTTTTTTAGACCCTCCTTTGCAAGGCCACCAGAGACATCAAGTGTGTCACATAGTCAACGGATGGAGAGGATGATACAGGAGTATCTCCAAATGAACATCGATGCAATGACTTTGCAAATGGAGCCTTGCTCCTTTTGTGCTTCAAATCTAGAAAAATGTCAAGAGCTCTCCAGTTACGCCTTGAAGATTTTGTCGTGTCCAGCTGCCAGCGTTGTCTCTGAACGTGTCTTCAGTGCTGCTGGGTGTGTGCTGACAGATAAGCGCACGCGTCTGTCCAGTGACAATGTGGACAGACTGACGTTCATCAAAATGAACAAGTCATGGATCCAGAAGGAATTTACTACCCCTGTGTCATCCTGGGGAGAGTAAATGCTTGTGGATTTGGAATGTGCTTGATGCAAATCAAAACATCCTGTTTGCAACTAGGGCACAAGTCCTGCCACTGATGGGGTGTCTGTGTGCCCAATTTGGGGAAAAAAGGTAGACTCCGCTTGGAGTAACCCTTGCTTGCTGTGTTTTTTAAAAATGATACAAGATGAACAGATCTGAAGGCAAGATGAAGGCAATATCATGTCTCCGCCTGCACTTTTCTCACAAACCTGCATTTTTCCAGGGACACCCTACTCAACACCGTCTACAGACAGCAGCCAGATCTCTGTCCCTCAGATGTGGTCAAATAAAAGGCCACTTACTGCGACCCATGACAAAGCTAAGTGGTTGACTCTATCCCTCTGTAAGCTGTTGGCTACCGAAATGCTGCCTTTACGCGTAGTGGACACACAGGATTTTACAGACCTTATGTCTGTCGCTGTGCCCCAGTACCAGATGCCCAATCACCACTGCTTCTCCAAGAAAAGCATGCCCGCGCTACACCAGCATGTCGCACACAACATCACCACTTCCTTGAGAAAATCTGTGTGCGACAGGGTGCATTTCAACACAGATACTTGGACCAGTAAGCATAGACAGGGTCATTACATGTCACTGACTGGGCACTGGCAAACTATGGTGAGAGATGGAGAAGGGTCTGCTGTACAAGTCTTGCCGTCCCCACGAGTTGTTTCAATCCTTGTTCTGTATGTAGAAGTTAATACACTGCTTCTGCCTCTTCAACCTCGTGTGGGTCCTCTACCTTGGCGCAAACCCTGTGTGGTCAGGCCACCCTTCCTTGCAACTGCGCACAAGGACTACCACACACCTCCTTACTATGCTGGCAGCAGAGCTCAATGCCATCAGGCGGTCAAAGTTTTACTTTGAAATGTATGGGAAATGTGAGTCACACCGCTATTACAGAGAATAGTAGTCAGGCAGGGTCAAAACATTAATTGAGGAACAGGAACAGAATGGGACGGCCAGGAAAGAATCAGAAAACAAGCAGAGGTGAAATGCGTATCGGCCAACAAGGTACATAAACAGCAAGCAGGAAAAGTAGTCAGGTAACAAGCACACAAAATCATAAAACTGAACTGGGGGTAAAATTAACCAGAGGTTCATAGCTATGTCTGGCAGTGGTCTGCAGACAGGATGGGCATAAAAAAGGGTGTGGTGTCTTCCCATTGGTTGTAGCTGAATGATGGTATTTCATCTGTGAGATACCCACCAGCTACATTCAGCCAGAGATTCTGCATCTGTCAAGGTAATGCAGCCCAGTGGGTGAGCATAACCTGCGTCCACCTGCGCCGCTCGCATCGACTACTCTCCCATCATCAGCACTATTCATGAAAGGAACACGTTGTCACCTGGCGACCGGAGTACAAATTGACGGAGCGGACTCCGTTGGTGACTTAACAGCCGTGTGCGGCAATGATGCAAACCTGGCTGCGGGCCATCCTCAGGGCAATGTGACACACGTGCCTATTAGGGCTCACGTGTTGAACCGAATTCGCCAGCAATTTTTAAAACACCATCACGGCCTACATGGCCTTGTGCAGTGGGCACGCTCGCTATGTGCTCACTTCCATCGTGCGCACACAGCAGCTCAACAACTTTCATCACTCCGGAAGTCTTAGGGTCTGGCAGTTAAACGCCGTAAATGCGATGTTTCGACACGCAGGAATTGGAATCTGCACATGTTGCAGCGTGTGTGGCAGCACCGCAGAGCCCTGCTGAAATACGGTAAGACATATAGCCTGGGATAACTTGATCCAGAGGTGGTGCAGATCACGCTGCTGGAGTGGTGTCAGATCAAGGACCTATGCACCCTGCTACACAGTTTTGAAATGTCGACGAAGATGTTTAGCACTGGCAATGTCATTCTCAGCGTGACAATTCTGGTCATCTACATGATGGAGCACACTGTAATTATTATTCGGAGTCAGGTGTTGGGACAAGAGGAAGGGGAGGAAGTACAGGAGGAGTCATATGCGGAAGGGATAACAAGATCTACGAGGTCCAGATGGTCAGCGGCACCTATGCGGCAGTCATGGTGAGGGAGAGGGATTAACAAGGGCGCATAGTATCAGCAAAAAGTGTTGATGAAAGTGCAGGAGCCCATGAAGAAATGGAGGACGAACTGGCGATGGGCATGGAAGACTCAGCAGATGAGTGAGAGCTTGCTCACATTTCGGTTGTGCGAGGTTGGGGGGAGAGGGCAGAGGAAGGATGCACGATTCTCACCTCTCTGCCACCAACACACCAAGGACTTGGTCCTCCTGGATGCACAAGACACATGAGCGCCTTCTTGCTGCACTACCTACATGACCCTCGGATTGTATGAATTTGAAGTAATCCTGAATACTGGGTTGCCACACTGTTAGATCCCCGGTACAAGACAAAATTTGGCGAACTAATTCCTGCCATAGAAATAGACGCACGTATACAGGAGTATCTGCAGAATGTGGTACGCAATCTTAGATCTACTTGTCCACTAAACACCAGTGCTGCACAGAGTGAATCTCAACGCTTTGTCATGGATAGGAGGAAATGGTCTTTTACTTGTCCACATCGGAGGGACCGAGGGATGGCTGCTGTGCTGAGATGGCGTTGAGTACGGTGTCCCTGCACAGTTGCACTTTTGGTCATATCCCAAAATGAGTTGAAAAAGGACAGATGCTGTTGGAAAGGGGAACAGGTGTGTTGGAAAGGGGAAAAAAGTTTTGGTCCGTGGATTTGGTGGTTAAGCAACTGTAACATTTGCTGAAGAAACAACATCTGTTACAGTGGGACTGGCAGATTTGGATAAAGTGGTATATAATCTGTGACCGCTATATAACGAAAATTAATAAGAAAAGAAAGAGAAAGGTATATATCCCCATCAGCAGTCAGTGTCCACCGTGTTCCCAGTTGGAAAAGGAGAGGTTGGCAACTTGAAGGTTTGGTGGAGGATACAGAGCTGTGTGGCTATGAAACTAATAGTAGCCTGAACCGAGTTAGACGCCATTCGGATCTGGAGACTGTGAGCCCTGTTAGCGTCACAGGGTCCACATGCCCACCCAGCCCAGGAACTCCCTGGTAACAACACAGGGGCCATTGAGTACGCTGACCGTGTGCGTAGGGGCCACACCTGTGGACAGCAGGCGCATCAGCAGCAGCAGGCCTGTTAATGCCACTGGGCTGCACAAGCAGGACTGTTAGGACAGGAGCTGGTCTTAACCGTTCTGCATTACCAACTGTGGTGGTGGCCTGCATCCACCACCCGATCCCTGCCTACCTCTGGCCTAAAGCCGCAATGGGTTCAACACATGGAGGTGTGCTCTTTCGGAGCATAATAGAAGACTGCGCACCTCCTTGTTGGCTCCAGCCCCTTTTATAACCTGGGTCCGCCCCAAACCAGGGTGAACCACAATGCACCTCCTGGAGACAAAAGTAGAGTGACACGTCATGAGTGGCATAACTAGCGTCCTATTTGGAAACGCAACTTCAATGATGACCTCATGGCTGCCATGACCCAAACACCTCACCAGTCATCGTCTGAGCATCAATAATGCGGTGACAAGTCATAGGTGTGGGCCTCTGCAAGCCATTTGGGAGGACACCTGATGCCCTGTGGTCTATATGGGACCCCCACATCAGGGCCAGGGCCAAAGAGTTCATTACCGGACCTAGTCTCTGATGCAGGAAGTGCCTGAGCATGCTCAGTAGCATGAAATACAGTCTCTGAAAAAAGACTATCAGCTTTAGCATGGTTTCTATGCCCAAAACAGGACTTATACCCGGCACGGAATGCAAGCACCTGTGCAAAGAGGCTTTTCACACTTAGTGTGGGAGCATGCGCTGTATCCCGAAATGAAAACTTAGCGTCAGGAATGGCACAGTCAGGCTGAGCATACTCACTAGGCGAAACACTGTAATTATGCTGCAGCTGGGGTACATCGGCACACGCATGCGCACTAGCTGCCTCTCCACACTTAGACGTGGAGGGGAAATTTGTCTTGGAGATGCTGTCTATGAACAGAAGGAAAAGCTAAAGGAAGCCTGACTTTCTATCCCTCCGAATTATGAAATGCAGCAATGAATTCCATGAGTTTGCTATAACATTAGCGTAGCAAAATGTGCATGAGGGTGTGATGTAGAGGTGCTAGAAATAGCTTGTCACCAGTGGGGCACTAATGGAATACAACAGCCAGTTCTATGATGCCACAAAATGGCAGTATTTTGTGCTATCATTATAGCTTATTAAAAACAGAGCACGAGGTTGTCATGCAGAGGTGCTGCACATAGATTTGCAGTAGTGTGAATTGACAAAAGTACAATAGCCACGTTTAGGATACAACTAGGTACAGTGAGTGTTTGCTAGTATAATGGCTGAGTTTAAAAAAGTTTGAGTGTGCAATGCAGGCAGATGTCCTGCAAATAACGTTCCAATACTGTGAATTGACAAAAGTACAATAGCCACGTTTAGGATACAACTAGGTACAGTGAGTGTTTGCTAGTATAATGGCTGAGTTTAAAAAAGTTTGAGTGTGCAAGGCAGGCAGATGTCCTGCAAATAACGTTCCAATACTGTGAATTGACAAAAGTACAATAGCCACGTTTAGGATACAACTAGGTACAGTGAGTGTTTGCTAGTATAATGGCTGAGTTTAAAAAAGTTTGAGTGTGCAATGCAGGCAGACGTGCTGCAAATAACGTTCCAATACTGTGAATTGACAAAAGTACAATAGCCACGTTTAGGATACAACTAGGTACAGTGAGTGTTTGCTAGTATAATGGCTGAGTTTAAAAAAGTTTGAGTGTGCAATGCAGGCAGACGTCCTGCAAATAACGTTCCAATACTGTGAATTGACAAAAGTACAATAGCCACGTTTAGGATACAACTAGGTACAGTGAGTGTTTGCTAGTATAATGGCTGAGTTTAAAAAAGTTTGAGTGTGCAATGCAGGCAGACGTGCTGCAAATAACGTTCCAATACTGTGAATTGACAAAAGTACAATAGCCACGTTTAGGATACAACTAGGTACAGTGAGTGTTTGCTAGTATAATGGCTGAGTTTAAAAAAGTTTGAGTGTGCAATGCAGGCAGACGTCCTGCAAATAACGTTAAAATACTGTGAATTGACAAAAGTACAATAGCCACGTTTAGGATACAACTAGGTACAGTGAGTGTTTGCTAGTATAATGGCTGAGTAAAAAAGTTTGAGTGTGCAATGCAGGCAGACGTGCTGCAAATAACGTTCCAATACTGTGAATTGACAAAAGTACAATAGCCACGTTTAGGATACAACTAGGTACAGTGAGTGTTTGCTAGTATAATGGCTGAGTTTAAAAAAGTTTGAGTGTGCAATGCAGGCAGACGTCCTGCAAATAACGTTCCAATACTGTGAATTGACAAAAGTACAATAGCCACGTTTAGGATACAACTAGGTACAGTGAGTGTTTGCTAGTATAATGGCTGAGTTTAAAAAAGTTTGAGTGTGCAATGCAGGCAGACGTGCTGCAAATAACGTTCCAATACTGTGAATTGACAAAAGTACAATAGCCACGTTTAGGATACAACTAGGTACAGTGAGTATTTGCTAGTATAATGGCTGAGTTTAAAAAAGTTTGAGTGTGCAATGCAGGCAGACGTCCTGCAAATAACGTTCCAATACTGTGAATTGACAAAAGTACAATAGCCACGTTTAGGATACAACTAGGTACAGTGAGTGTTTGCTAGTATAATGGCTGAGTTTAAAAAAGTTTGAGTGTGCAAGGCAGGCAGATGTCCTGCAAATAACGTTCCAATACTGTGAATTGACAAAAGTACAATAGCCACGTTTACGATACAACTAGGTACAGTGAGTGTTTGCTAGTATAATGGCTGAGTTTAAAAAAGTTTGAGTGTGCAATGCAGGCAGACGTGCTGCAAATAACGTTCCAATACTGTGAATTGACAAAAGTACAATAGCCACGTTTAGGATACAACTAGGTACAGTGAGTGTTTGCTAGTATAATGGCTGAGTTTAAAAAAGTTTGAGTGTGCAATGCAGGCAGACGTGCTGCAAATAACGTTCCAATACTGTGAATTGACAAAAGTACAATAGCCACGTTTAGGATACAACTAGGTACAGTGAGTGTTTGCTAGTATAATGGCTGAGTTTAAAAAAGTTTGAGTGTGCAATGCAGGCAGATGTCCTGCAAATAACGTTCCAATACTGTGAATTGACAAAAGTACAATAGCCACGTTTAGGATACAACTAGGTACAGTGAGTGTTTGCTAGTATAATGGCTGAGTTTAAAAAAGTTTGAGTGTGCAATGCAGGCAGACGTGCTGCAAATAACGTTCCAATACTGTGAATTGACAAAAGTACAATAGCCACGTTTAGGATACAACTAGGTACAGTGAGTGTTTGCTAGTATAATGGCTGAGTTTAAAAAAGTTAGAGTGTGCAATGCAGGCAGATGTCATGCAAATAACGTTCCAATACTGTGAATTGACAAAAGTCCAATAGCCACGTATAGGATGCCACTAGGTACACTGAGTGTTTGCTAGTATAATGGCTTCGTTATAATTAGTTGGAGTGTGCAACGCAGGCAGATGCGCTCTGCAAATGTCTTGGCACTAGTGGGACTATAGCAAAGTCCAATAGCCACGTATAGAAT